>NW_011887292.1:536188-618067 GCF_000151315.2 Capsaspora owczarzaki ATCC 30864 | reverse complement strand
TGGGCCCGCCCCTGCTCCTTTTCCCCTTGCAATTGTTGTTGTTGTTGTTGGAGTTGCTGCTGTTGCTGGTGAAAGTGCGGGTTGAACAGGACTGACCGCTGTTGCAGCGGTTGTCCGGAAACGTTCATCATGGCTTGATGCAGTGTCTGATTGGTCTTGGAGCGCGATGGCGAGATGCTGCGCGGAACGGAGGTGGATGGGCCAATCGGAAACCAGAGTCAAAGCGCGTTGTTGTCGCTGATCTGCAAAAAGGGAAAAAAAGCAAAGGAAGACCAACCCCAGTCAGCGGTTTGTCGTTGTCATTGGGAAGATGGAAAATGCAAGACAAGAGCAAAAAAAAGCAGGCAACTGCAGCAACAAACGAGAGCAAAGAAGAAGGAGAAGGTGAAGAAAGAAAAGGAAACAAAAAAAAAAAAAAAAAAAAAAGTCAAAATGGCCACAGTGAAACAAGAAAAAAAAAAAAAGGTTGATGACCGAGCACGCTGCTTTCAAAAAAAAAAAAAAAAAAGAATTAAAGAATTAAAGAAGTAACGGAATAGGGGGACGCAGAGAGAGTTGCGCAGAGACAACGGGAGGCACAGAACGAACGTACAGGGTGTAGCAACAGCGGCGAGGGAGGGGCACAAGGAAAGCGGCACTTGACGAAAGGGTCACAAGGGAAGGCAGTCGGGGGAAGAAACAAAAAAAAAAAAAAAAAAAAGCTTTGTCTTGGTTCAAAATCAAGAGATAATCAAGGAAAAAAAAAAAAAAAAAAAAAAGCAGAGGCAGTGAACTGAGCGAGGGGGCAGGCCGGGGAGAGAGAGAGAAGGGTTAAGGACAGGCGTAGAGTCGAGTAGAGCCGAGAGCTCTTGGGGGAGGGGGAGGGGTTACGGAAGCAGGAGGGAAAGGGGGAGAAGACGGATGTGATGACAGCTGAGCGCCAAAATGTAGAACAAAAAGGCGGTCAACGTTCAAATTCAAGGAAAAAGAAAAAAAAATCGGTTCGGTTCAATAATTCAGGGGAAAAGTTTTCGTTCAGTCACACCGGAGCTTGGGAGCAGGCATGGCGGGGGTCGGAGTCGGAAGTCAGGTAGTCAGGTAGTCGTGGGTAGAAGGCGAAAAATAACGGGACAAAAACGGGGGCGCTTGGCGAAGACAATGCAAGTAAAGTGGAAAGGGCTCAAGAAAACAATCACAAAAAATAATTTCGAAAAAAAAAAGTTGTTTTTGGCGCGTTTTTTTTTTTCTAACTAGTTTGTATGAGAATTTCTTTTAGTCTTGAGTTGGCTTTGTTTTACGCTGGTCAACTATCAAGGTACGCATTTTGTCGTGTTGGTTGGAAAAATGCGAAAGCTCGGAAAAATCGAACGGGGTGGATCTGGGTCTACTGCTGCATGGCTGAATGGCTGGATCGGGCTCAGGCAAGGCGTGTTTTGTTGGGGGGGTCGAGGGGTGGTTGGTGGTGGTTGTGATAAAAGGGAGGTATCGACGAGATTGAGTCGCGTCGGTGGTAGGAAAACCAAAAAAAAAAAAAAAAAAAAAAACCGAAAAAAAAACCGAAAAAAAAAACGAAAAAAAAGGGAGACTGAAACAAAACTTGAAATTTTGCGGCAAAATGGAAAATGGAACTCGTTGCTGCACAGATCGGCAAGAAAACAGCGCTGTGATGTAGACGACTGTCATTGCAGCGTCAACACAGCTGGCAAGGAGGATGGCAGCGTGCGATGCGATCGGGGGCGAGTGTTTGTGGTTTGTGAAATCGCGGTTGGATTTTTTTCCCGCCAAAATGTTCTGCTCGATTTCCGCACTCCAAGTGGAAACGCAGGTTCCGCGTCGATTGCTTTCTGGAATGATGGCGATACTGGACTTTATCTCAGTGCAGCGACATCAAACAGACAATGGACAAAAGACAGATCGAAGCACAAATTTTTACTACAATTTCAGAAACAATGCAACAACTCGCTGCGCAATCACACAGAGTCAACACACAGCAACGCCAAAGTGCCGTGTTTCTGACCAGCAATGGCAATCTATTTAAAGACGGGGAGTGGCCCACTGAGCGCCTTGCGACTCAATGCCGAGGTTGTTGACGCCACGAACAATGCGGGCAGCGCCAGTCTCGCCCCAGTAAGTGCCCCAGCCTGCAAAACACCAAGGACAAAGAAAAAAAAACAAGTCAGTGCCAACGCAATCCCACACGAGATTCCGAACAGAAAGGAACAAGCAAATCAAGCCATGTGAACGAAACGCACTGTTGACGATGGTCCAGTAAGGAGTGCCAGAGTTGTCAACGCCCCAGCCAGTGAGCATGACAGAGTGGTCATCGCCGATGGCGCCGGTAGTGTCGTGGAAGACGCCACCAGTGTAGTTGATCAGATCGGTGGTGACGGCAATAGTGACGGCAACGGGGCCGCGGGCAAAGATCTCAGCCTTCATGGCAGCCTCGCCGACAATCTAGAAAAGCGACGATAGAAGGCAACGTGAATATATCCACTTTTGACGCACAGTCCCACCCTCGTAGCGTCTCGTCGCGGCAGAAAAAACAAACAAACAAAAAAAAAAAAAAAAACAGCACAAACGTGGCACATACCTCGCCAAACTGGGCAACGCCAAAGTTGAGGCAGTTGGGGACAGCGTTGCACTTGCCAGAGGGCTCGCAAGTGTGGCACTTGTAGTAGTCGGTGCAGGGGAGGTTCTTGGCCTCGTACCACGTGCCAGTGTCGTCGTGGATGCCGTTGACAGCAATCCAGGCGTACGCGGCCAGCGGGTCGCCACCGTTGCAGCCTTGGGTTTGGTTGGCAGTGACGCAGTTGATGAGGATCTGGGGGCTGCGTTTTTGTTGACAATTCAACGCCGTTTAGCGACAAGTGAACGTAAAACGACGTGCAACGAAACCAAACCGAAAAACAAAAACAATCATCATACCTGAGGTTGAACGGAATGCCCTGAGCATTGTTGGCAATAAAGTAGCGAGCAGAAAGAGCCGAGGTGGTAGCATGGGCCCACTATAAAGATGGAGCAATAACAAACCAAGAGCGAATGAGTGATCGAAAAGCAAAAAAAAAAAAAAAAGACCAAACACACACACACAAAATGAAAAACACCCGCGAGAGAAACTGCACGACCACCGCCGCTACACGACACTTACGCAAGAGCCGCAGTACTGGGGAATGTGCTGGTTGCGGGGCGAGGGCAGGTAGTTGGTGTTGTTGACGTTGCTCCAGTCGAACGAGGCAGGGAGGTCACCGACGCTCAGGAACTCGAAGGGCTGGGGCGAGACAATGTTCATCTGGCGCGAGGCAGTGCGGTCGATGCGAACACCGGGGCGGGAGAGGTCGTGGTACAGACCAAGCTCGGCGGGAGTCTTGGCGGCGGGAGCGGGGACGGGGACGGGGGCAGCGACCTTGGGAGCAGCGGTGCTGGGCTTGGTGAGGGTGGGAACGCCCCACGAGCAGTCGGTCTCGATGGCAAGGTTGTCGCCGCCCATCTTGATGCGGAAGAAACCGTCCTCACCGTAGAACGAGCCCCACGAGTTGCGGACAATCCAGTACGAGGTGGAGCCGTTCGTGCCCCAGCCGACAACCGAGATCTCGTGGTTGATGATGGGCAGGACGCTAAACTCGCTGAAAACACCGCCAGTGTAGGCCTCAAGAGCAGCGGTGGCATCAATGCCGCACGAGATCGGGCCACGAGCGAAAATCTCAGCCTTCATCTTGTCGGCGCCGCGAACAGTGCCGTACTCGCTGACATAGTACATGGTAAAGTTGGAGATGGCAGTGCAGCCAGACGAGCCGCAGGTTTCGCAAATGTTGACGTCCTTGCAGGCTTGGGCAATGTCACCAGCGTAGGCCTGGCAGGTCTCGTCGGGCAGACCGTACTTGTTGAGGGCCTCGTACACGCCGGACGCAGAGCCGCCACCGCACGAGCCGCCATAGCCGCAGTTGAGCACGACTTGGGCCGAGAGCACGACCGGGGGGTAGGCGTTCTTGCGGAGGATGGCAATGCGATCAGAAACAGCGTTGGTGGTGGCAACGTCCCAGCAGCTGCCGCAGTACGACTCGGGGCCGTGCTGGTTGCGGCGCTCGCTCAAGTAGTTGACGCCGTTGACGTTGCCCCAGGTGAACGAATCAGGGAGGTCCTCAACGTTGAGGTATTCGTGCGGACGGGGTGAGAGCACGAGCTCGCCGTTCGCCCACTCGTCTACCACCAAAAAAAAAAAACAAAAAAAAAAAACACAAAAAAACAAAAAGTGAGTCAAAGTACGTCAACAGGTTTTGTTGTTTGAGTGAATTTTCATCATGACAATGAATGAATGAATGAATGAATTGTGATAATTTCGGGTGTCGTGATTTGTTGATTTTTCGGTTGTTTCGATTATGGAAAAAAACAAAAGATGAAAAGAAACCAAAAAAAAAAAAAAAAAAAAGCCACATGATTTGACACTAAAGAGAAGAAAAGCGCGAAAGAAGTGACGAGCGGGAGGGGAAACCGGCGCTCAACCAGCCAGAAGGGGTAGTGAAGGGGTGGAAAACAGACATACGGCATTGGAGTGAGAGGCAAGGAGGATGCGGTGGTGAGAGGTGACCAATGAAAAAAAAAAAAAAAAAAAAAAAAAACAATGATGAAAAAATCCGCAAAAAATCATCATCACGGATTTTCGAGTGAGTCTGGTGGCTGACTTGCACGCGGCAGAGCACAAAGGAGAGAGCGACAGAGCAACAGAGAGAGAGAGAGAGAGAGAGAAAGCAAGAGGGACTTACTCTTGGGAGGGCGGCAGGTCGGGTGCGACTGCATCGGCAGAGCAGCGGCAACAGCCACAAAAGCGGCAACAAGCAGAATGGAAGCACGCATTGAAGAAGAAGAAGAAGAAAAAAAAAAAGAAACAAGAATGAAAGGTTTGATTGTCGTATTTGGAAAACAGAGTAAGAAAGTAAATTAATCTCACAACGATGATGGAACGCGGCACTTGTGTGTGTTAAAGAAGCAAGCAAACACAAACAAGAAAATGCGGGTGGCTGGCGATGGCTGGAGAAACAAAACAAAACAAAACAAAACAAAACAAAACAAAAAAACCCCTCTCCTTTCAATCGCGCCGCAACCCAAACAAATACATCAGGTCATTCAGGTCGAGGCGCTGCGAGGCCGCTCGACCAGCTTCGTCGAGAACGGCATTCGCAAGCATTTGCTTGTTTTGTTGCAAGAGCAAGACGCGCTCTTCGACCGTGTCTGGAATGACCAATCGCTCAACAATCACTTCGCGCATTTGTCCAATTCGATGGACGCGATCGATGGCCTGCTCTTCCTGCATCGGGTTCCACCAAGGACTGCCGCACAAGTTCAGCAACAAAAAGCCACAAGTGTGAGTTGTTTCCAATTTCGTCCAAGACCTGATTCGCAACGAAAACGAACAACAAGCAAAAACCGAAAATCAACTTACTCTGCAAACCACGATTTCATCCACAGCATCCCGAACAATGTTCAAATGGACAAGAAACACATTGGTCAGTTCATCCAGACAATCCAGGACCGGCCTCCCCCCTCCTCCAGCCAAAAACAACTAACAAGCAATAAAAACCAACGCGGTCCACGTACCAACAATAAACACTCGCGATGCCATCGTCAGATTCAGACCCATGGAGGTACACTTGAGAGAGCAAAGCATCACTCGCGTTTGGGAGCGGAGATGGCCAAACTCACGAATAACGTTATCCTTCTCGCGCATGCTCATGGATCCGTCAAAGCGAGAGAAGAAAATGTGCGCTTCCTGCAGCGCCGGCTCCAAGAGGTCGAGCATGGAAGTCCACTGGCTAAACACGAGAATCTTCAACGATGGGTCTTCTTTCAGTGTCGCGTGGATGCGCGAAGTAAGGTACTTGCTGCTCCGCCCCAAGTCAAAAAACGAGCATTCAAAAGTCAGAAAAACAAACCACCAATGCACAAACTGCAAAAAAACATCATCGTCTACAGCAAATCAGCACCACCTACATCTTGGTCGAACTCTGGGCCGTTTGCTCAAAGCGATACTGCAGCTGAAGCAAGTCTCGAAGAGAGGGAGCAGCAGCGGCGCCTCCATTCATGACGTCTTGCACTCTGGTCAGGTTTTGGTGTTCACGAGGATTGAGCGTTGTCCCGAGATTGACTGGAACGAGCGTTTTGGCAATCTCGTCGTCACCGTCTTCGTCGTCGTCGGCGAGGGCGCCTTCGCCCTGCTCCTCGTCAGCGCTTGGCTTCTTACTCATGGATTTCTGGATGGCAGCAAGAGGGACCACTTGCCGCTGGTCGATTGGCTGGCGACAGGTCGGGCACGTCGCCTTGTCGTTGACATTCCTTCGCAACCCGTTTTCGAGATAGGCCACCAGGCACGCGCGACAAAAGACGTGACCACATCGGGAAATGACGCCCTCGTTCTCGCCTGTCGCGACGTCCATGCAGATGGGGCATTCGGTTTGAATGTTGCCTTCGAGAACACGTTTGCGCACATCGGCGGGCAGGCTGTCTACGCCTCCCGTTGCAGGGCGGTCATTGCCTCGGTCGCGCGAGCTCGCGCCAGCAACAGTCTCCTCTTCGTCATCATCATCATCATCGTCGTCGTCGTCGTCCTCCATGTCACCGAGGGTTCGACGGGAGCGTCGCGTCGATGTTTGTGCGGCCTCCGCCTCTTGCTGCCGTTGGACGGCGCGGTTGTGACGTTCGTCTTGTTCGCGCATCAGTGCGTTGTAGCGAGAGGGGTCTACATGCTGCATTTCGGCCAACTCGCGCACGGGTCTGATGAGGTGCGGATGGTCGCAAGCTTGTCGCAGGTGCAGCAACATGAGAAGCAGATTGCTGTAGTGGTTCATGGCCTGGCCACGGAGCAAGTAGCGCGAGAAACGCACTTGAGACCGCTTTTCAAGCGCGTTGTAGAAATCGAGCTCCTCCATCGAGAAGGGTTGGCGAGAGACAGTGACGGTGCGCGGGGGCAGGTTGAGAATCGGCTTCCCGTCAATCATGCTACTCTTCAACCGGCGCAAGCAAATGGGGGCCATCACGGCTTGGAGTTGCTGAATGTTCTTGGCGGAGAACTGCAGCGTTTTGCGAATGTTGAAGCCTAAAGTCGGACGCACGATATTGGTCAGTTGGAAAGCGGACACACTACACGAAGCACAGAAGCAGAACACGACAGACAAAACCAAACCAATCAAGCACACTTACTAGAGCAGAAGCGGTGGTACTGATCGTAAGGGGCGTATTTCAAAAATCGGAAGAGCGGGAAGAGATCCTCGATCGAGTTTTGAATGGGAGTACCAGATATGCACCATTGCCTTTCATAGTGCAGTTTGGCCACAGCTGGTAAACAAGACAAAAAAATTAACAACGACGAGCAAGTTAGTTGCATTGCTTGACTTGAGACATCTATGAAAAAGGTATGTGCTCACCTTGGGACACTGCAGCACCGCGATTTTTGATGCAGGTCGCTTCATCGAGCACCACTCTAAACCAGCTATACTCAATGTCAACCACACAGCCAGTGAGAGTGTCAAATCTCTGCACCCAAGTCACTCCTCTACGCCTCGGCTCTCCAGCAAGGACGCTTACCGAACTTTGAACAAGGGACTCGAGCGTTTGTTGATCATAAACTCGTCCTGGAATGGCGCCTCATTCGCGACTAACGCATATGTGGTCAGCACGACATCTTGCGATGCCAGAAAGTAGGGATCACGGTTGCGATGTGCTCCGTGGTACACATACACCTTGAGCTCCAGCCCGGAATCGACTTTGCCGAGAATCTCAGCCTCCCATTGCCTGACAAGCGCCATTGGGGCTACCACTAGCGTGCGCATCGGCTGCCGCACATTTGGATTGGCCTTCAGCGGAGGAGGTCGATTGATGAGCATTGTGCTGATGCATTGTAGGGTCTGCAACAGCAACAACCAGGAGTTTTTTTTGTTGTGGTTCCAAGTTAGATCCACGACGACACGGGAAATGCCCCACCACACATGGTACTCACCTTTCCAAGACCAGGCTCGTCAGCAAGAAGCCCACCGAACGGTGCCTTCTTCTCGCGAGCAATCATCCAGGCCGTACCAATTTTCTGCGAGATGCAAAATCAGACTGAGCCAATTGGACGAAACCCTTTTGCCCAGTTCAATGTGCGTAACGAACGCATCAGGCCTGGCATTCTACCATTACCTGATGGGGATAAAGCTCCACGTTCAGACCAGGAACAACCTCCACCCGCTTCTCGGAATTTTCTCCGAGTTCTTTGAGCATCTCGGCCAAATTCACAGCATCCGTATCAGTAATAGCCTCTCGCGTCGGGTAGCTCGAGTAGCTCGGGTCTGCATCTTCGTCATCAGAGGAGCCCTCGTCTGTCAAAGGCAAAGCAAAAAGTCAGTAGAGCGTATGGTGACAACGGCCGCGACTCAGAAAGTGAAACTTTTACCAAATGGTCGCAACGTTCGCCGAACAACAGCAGCAGCCTCTTCATTCCTGCGCTGTATTGCCATGGCGTCATAGGGATCTGTGGTGGAAGCTGCGGTGGCGTGCAAATCCGTTCCGAGTGAAATTTGCTTCTTTGCAGGTTGCAGCAGTTGGCGTTCTGCGGGTGTCAGCGCGCGCATCACACCCAGTGGCCCAGAGCTGCCTGGCTGCGTGAGGTCGTACACCAGGTTTGAACTGTCGGCCGCATTTTCTTCGCTTGACGACGGAAACTGGAGTGCGGGCTTTGGCTTTTGTTCATTGGGACGCGGCTGGCTCGAGAATGTCGGTGCTCGAGCCGCGGACGACAATGTAGGAGGCGGGTGGCTTGACCACTGAGCTGCCGGAGCCGAGGTGCTGGACGAGTACGAGCGCAGCTGGCTGACCGTAGTGCTGGCCGTGGCTGTCGGCATCGGCAAACTCGAACTTGCCCTGGCGCTGGCTTCGCTGGTGCTCGGGCCCGCCCTGCCGGAACTCGTGCTCAGACCAGCACGCGCAACTGGAGAGGCGGGAGGCGAGTCGAGAATGACAATGTCGCCGTTGTCTGCAGCAGCGGTTGTGTTTGGGGGTCTTCCCGCCAAAATCTTTGTTTCACGACGGCTGTTCCCAGCGCCCGAGGACGACCCCAGCATCAAGGACGACGACGACGACGACAACGACGACAACGACGACGGCACACTCGCGGTTGCTTGCCGCGTCAGGTCGATGGGGCGGAGGCCCGCTTGGGTCGCTTCGGCGTCGTCGTTCAGCGTCGTCGTCGTTGAGCGAGTCGTCGGAGCAGGAGCAGCATTGGATGCCGCACTCGAGCTCGCCGCCCGCTTCAGGGTCTGGCGTGTCTGTCTTGCTTCGGTTGCTGACACCGCGGGGGTCGCTAGGGGTGGCGCTGGCTGCGACTGAGACTGCGCCTGAGCGGTCGATGATCGCGTCCGTCTCATGGTCGGAGCCACCACTACGGCAGCAGGCGCCACGGCAGGAGCGACGTCCATCGGCACAGCCTCTGGCTCAGCAGCAGACGCCACTGCGTTCGCCGTTGTTTTGCGCTTGGGCGGCATTCTGTGCTTGATCGACGTTGCCCTTGTTGTCGCGATTTTGCGCGCCAAACACAAAAAGACTGAATCAGAACTTGATTCAAAAAGACTTGACGAATTCAATAGTGAATATGACTTTTGTCGTCGTTGTGAATACGTCTGGAGTGGATTTGGATTTTGAGATGAGATTCATGATTTGGCTTGATCATGATGGTTGCCATCAGGGCAGTCTAAGAAAAATGAGTGACGTCGCGGACGACTGGGAGAGTGTGCTGGACGACGAGACGACAGCGACGCCTCCACCGCAGCAGCAGAAGCAGCCGCAGCAGCAGCCTGCCAAGAGCAGCAGCACTTCCAAGACCAGCGCCAGTCAATCACATGCCACGAGCAGCAGCAGCAGCAGTAACAGCAGCAGTAACAGCACTGCCGCTTGGCCGGACGACGACAACCACAGCGCCGACGCCTTTGCCATGCCAGCAATGAAGAGCGAGCTGCTTGACATGATGTCTGGCGCTGCCCAAGCCAAGCCAGGTGAGTCACCAAGTCGTGACTCGGACTTGCAGGGAAATCCCGGTTTTTGTTGACTTTGAGTGCTTTCTGTTTTCTGTTGGCTTGGCAGTCCAACACGACTCGATTCTCGAGCTCTATTGCATCCCCGAGCACTTCAAGACAGCCGACCTTGAACGGCTTGTTGGACCGTACAATCACTCGCATATCAAGTGGTTTTCAGACACTCAGGCATTCGTAGTATTTTCAACGCCATATGCAGGTTTGTGTGGGCACTTCACTGTGTAGTTTTCGCCCGCAGTCAAGTCCGTCCTGTCTCACCCTACATGCGTGCTTGGAAAAAAAACAATCAAACGAAAAAACAGTGGAACAAATACTGGCAAACTTTGCCCATTCCACGGTCAAACTGCGACCCATCAGCAAATCCGATCCAAAGACAGCGCAGCACATTCGTATGTTTTGTTTTTGTTTTGTCACAAATGCTTCAATGCTTGGCGTTTGACCCAACTCATCTTCTCTATTTCTTTTGTTCGTTCTCGTTGGTGCAGGAAGCCTGTTCCCGGATCGAGCTGCGTTGCCACTACGGCCAGAAAAAGATGCTACTGTTGCGAAGCGACTCATTGCCAACGTTATTGGCGTGCCCCAACGGATACGCACTCCCGAGGAGCGGCAGCGTGACAAGGAAGCCGAGCAGCAGCGCAAAGGTAGAGACGAGTTTGTTCTTGCTTCTGGACTGTGTGCGGTTCGTGGGTTTCCAGCGTTCACTGTTTTTTTTGTTTTGCTGCCTTCTCGATCTCCTTTTTTTTTAATGGTGCTTTTTTGTACTTTTGGAACACACAGCAAAACGACAAGATTTCCTTCAACAGCAGCAGCAAAAACAAGCCGCCTGGGACGAATAGAATATTCATGCTGCCCCGCAATTGTACTGTAGAAATCTCCACCATCCCCTTTGAGTCCTCACACAGAGAAAACTTGCACGAGTCTGGCAAACACAATTTTGGTTTTCATTTCCTGTTTCTTTATATGAACATGCAATCGACAGCCGTCTTTCAATCCTCGGCAAACATTGCCAATCAACCCAAAATCGCAACAACAAGCACAGCAGCAGCAACAACAACAACAGCAACCATAACAACACACAAGAGCAGCACCTGACATCAAAACTCTGCCTGCTCTCCGTGAAATCACAAGAATCCGTTTTAGGCGATTGCTGTTGCACCGCGCTTTTTGCCGAGTGCGACAGCCTTGGTCGGCTTTTCCATGGGTTCAGTAGCTTTGGAGGAGGATTTGGCCGACTTGGTCGCCTTGCTTGTCCTGCTGGATGTGGTGGCATTTTCAGGGGAAGCGGCTAGATTGGGAGCAGCTACCTCCGTCCTTTGTGATTGAGACTCGGGCGCATCTTCCGACTCGCCAGTAAAGTTGTATACGGCATTGCCGTGGAGGAACTTGACGCGCATTCCCGTGTCCGGGTCGAGTTGGTCGCGCGAAATTGCAACGTTACCTTGGTTGGCCTGGTACCATTCAAGTGGGTTGTGTATGTGAGGGGCAATCGGTGGTGAGGCCTTGCAAAAATCCAAAAGTCAGCTCACGCCTGGACATGACTTACCAGTTGCAAGCATGAAACAAACATGCGGCAAACTTCAAACACTTCGTGGTTGGAGACAACATTGCTAAA
This sequence comes from Capsaspora owczarzaki ATCC 30864, assembly GCF_000151315.2. Taxonomy (NCBI): domain Eukaryota; class Filasterea; order Ministeriida; family Capsasporidae; genus Capsaspora; species Capsaspora owczarzaki. The sequence continues at coordinate 606,421 of NW_011887292.1, read as the reverse complement.
CGGAACAGGTTCTTTTGCTGCGAAGAGATCACGATCAAAGTCAAACAGTGCATTGACAAAATCACAACCAGTCCCCAAAACACCCCCGACTCGGGTCAAAAACTCACCAGCAGCAGGAATTTCCTTGAAAGTTTGAATAAGGACGGATCCTGTGGCTAACATATCGAATGGCGGACGTTCATCCTGAAAATAACAACCAAACGACATGATCCAAGTCAGCGCATCGTTCGCAACACTCCGTCGCACCTCATCACGACAATTCCACAACCACCCCCCCTCATTCTACCTGTTCGCGCAAAAATGGTCGAATCTTCTCATCCCACTCGGCGACACGCTTGGACAGCGCGGTTTCTTGAGCGTACAAGACGGCGCTCTTCAAGAACTTGTCGACATAGTTGCGCACAAGCTCTTCGTAGCTCATGGTGATTTCCACCGGTTGCTGGCCTTGCACGTCTCCAGCCCGGAAGAGGGCCGCTTCAGCATCAGTCATTGTCACTCGAGCCGGAGCGTCACTGTTGGAATCGTTCGCTCCATCGTCACCCCAGTAGACCAAATCCTCATTGTTGTTGTCGTCGTCATCGTCATTATCATTGTTATCGTACCCGACATCCGAGCCGGGCCCAGCACCGAAAATATCGTCATCGCCGTCCTTGAGCAGATTGTTGCTTTGACGAAGTGTGTCGGTCGCAGCCATGTCTGCCTGCGCGTCCTGCATGCTGTCCGACGCCAGGAAGGGCGACTCGACGGCATCCCAACCATCGCGGCGCACTAATCGCCGGCCCTTGGCGGTCATCAGCAATCGGCTCATCAAGCGCTGCTTGTCCTGCTTGCGTTGCGACTCTCGTCGCTTTTGTTCTGGCCAGTACAAGTAGTCTAGATCCGAGAAGGTTAGGCCCTTCAGCTTGTTTGTTGGGACGGGTTTGTGGGTGTTGGCCACGCCCGCGCAGAATGCGCTGATGGGAATGAGCGGGGCGGTGACCGTTGCGAACGCATCCGAACCTGACTTGCTCTCCTTCAAGCAAGCCGGAATGCGGAACGTCTTGCCCTTTTTGAAAGGCTTCTCTAGGGCCTTGTTTGGCAAGTGCGGATCCAGTGGCGCCCAGGGATCCACAAAGGCGGCGAGTGCAGCGGAGGACCCGTTGCGCACAGCTTCTGCCACTGCTGCCACCATTTTCCGCGTAGTCATGCGTTCTGGCAGAGCACTGGCGGCCGATGCAGGTTTCAACGCATCCCCATTTGCAGCCGCAACCTCCGTCAGCACGTTTTGGGTGCTAAACACGTCAGTGGGATCATGGAGGCCATCGTCATCGTCTGCCATAGGGCCATCATCATCATCGTCGTCGTCATAGTGCCAGTCGTGGACACCGTCGTTTTGGTCATCGTTGGACTCGGGAATGGGTTTGTTTGGCATGGCAGCGAGAGCCGATGCAAGCTGGTCGACGCTCGGTTGCTGTGTTGGCTGCTGTTGAGGTTGGCTCTGTGATTGCTGAGAGCGTGTCTGAAGCTCCTCCACCCGGAATCGCTCGCCGAGGTCCAGAAGGAGTGCTCCAGACGAGTGCATCAACGATGTGTTCATGCGGAAGTCGCATCGACTGCCCAACGGCTCGCCATTCGCAGCAAACAACGTGACGCCATCCTTCTCCTTGTCGCTCAGTGGAATCAATGCCAGCGGAGTTCGAGCAATCAGTTGAATGGAGGCGCCGCCGTCTTTTGGCTCAGACGACAGTTGATCAAACTCGTCGTCGGCCAAATCAATGTTGTTGCTCTCCTTGAGATCATCAAGTTCGAGGAAGCTGGACCAGCGATGGCACCAGAGAGACAAACGCGAAACATCAGTGAGTGGCATGCTGCTTTTTGAAAACAAAGCAACACTCAAACAAAACGCTTCGCAGACTGTGAAACGTACTCGTCCTCGTCCTCAAACTGGGCGTCGTCGTCCTTGCCTTCCGCGCTGATGGACGTGGCCTGCTTTTGAATGGCCTTGCGGCGGTTGGCAACCATTTCCAGCACTTGGTACACGAGCGCATACAAGTACTCGACTTTCTTGCTGTAGATGCATGCCGAGCCCTGAATGAGCAGTGCGGCTTCGGCAAAGTTGAGCGTTGTGATGCCCTGGTCGAACGACACGCTAATGTGTTCAATCTGCCAACCAACAAACACACACACAAAGCATGAGCAAAGAAGAAGGGTGTTTTTGTCAGGAGTGAAGAGACGCGTATTGGACAACGCGAGCGGAGCAGGGAGCGAGAAACAAAAGCGCAGGGTGTAAATTGAAACAAAATCACAAAAAAAAAAAAAAAAAAAAAAAAAAAAGGCGCCAATTCGAAACGGTTTGAATAAAAACAGTTTGGCAGCTTTTTGTTTTTGGATGCTGTTGAACATGGTAACAGAATGACGTTGCTCGCTCCAGCTGCAATGAAAACAGTCCGTATGTGGCAAGAGCGCACTGCGACAGTGATATGACACTGGGGACGGAGCGGGGCAGGGGGGGGGGTCGAGAGCATGCAGTGTCGGCTCATGTCGGAGCGAATCTTGCAAAACTCGCAACCACCACTCCTGACATGCACCACCGCTCCTCGCTCCCCGAACAAAACGATGCGGTCTTGCGATTGAATGAGGAAGTGGGGTGGGGGGGTGGCGGAGGCCGCACCTCGTTCAGGTAGTCGTTGAGCTCGCTGGCAATGTCAATGTTCCAATTTTTGGTCAAGTCCTGAATGGGCTGCAGAAGGTGACCAAAGCGAGACTCGCGCTGGTCCGAGTGCTCGACGGAATCACTGTCATGGGTTCGTGCTGACGACGCATTTGCGGCTGGTTGTGAGGCTGCCGCGGCCGCCGACGATGACGCTGACTGCGACGAGCGCGAACGCGAAGCCGGCATTGTTCTGAAACAAAAAACGAGAAAGGATTCAAAAAAAAAAAAAAAAACGAAAAAAAAAAAAAACGAATGATCGACATTTGAGATGGATGTGGATTCTGAAACTTTTTCATTGATATTTGTCTCTCATCATAGATCTATCATGGTTGTAGCAGATCTTTGAAGGAGGATGGCAATTGACATTGATCAATCTTTTTTTTTTTTTTTTTCCGATTTTTCCGATTTTTATATTTTAATAATAGTAATCATGCTGAACGACGCCCATGTACCGTGGACGCCAGAGGAGCTCGACCAGTTCTCCATCACAATCTTTGCAACGGGCATTCCGTCCTTGTTCGGCACCCTCTTCTTGCTGGTCTCGGCGTGTCTCTTCCCAGAGCTGCGCGTCTTCCCCGCAAGGTGTGTGGTTGCTGTTGTTGTACACACGAGTTCACCGTTCAGACTTTGCATCTCGTCGACAACGGGGCCCCGCTGAGGGGACGTATTTGGCGACATGAGTGAGCAACTAGTGCACGACAGGCCAGTTGCATCCAGCGCCCCACTGACCGGGCGGCAGAGAGCTGGGTCGCTGTTGCTTGGGAAAACAAATGGGTTGCTTCTGCCGGAGCGTTCCCACCGTCATCATTGTATCGCTGTCACTCACAGAGCTGAGATGCGCGAGGACGATTGGTGTGTTAGATGTTGCTGGAGCAAAGCGAGCAACAAAGTCCGAACTGGAAGGGATTTCGCGGCGCAAATGGCCAACAACACTGCAGATTCTGACATTTCTCGCATCTCTCAGACGCCGGTTGAGTTTGACATTGATTGACACTACACGATCGTTGCTCATTTGTTTGGTGTCATTTGGATGTGTATGGCCTTTCCGACAGAATGATTGCCTATCTTTGTATTGCAGTGACGATTTCCGACGTGAGCGCTTTGATGAGCGCCTTCAAGGGACTGCCAGGAATATATGACGATGACATGTTGTGTCACGTACAAAGCATTGGTAAAGAGCATGCATGTGCTATTGCAGGAACGACAGGAGGCCCGAGTTGTTTCGCTTGGTTGTGTTTTTTCAACTGATGATTGTTTTGGTTTTTTTGTTGTTTTTGATGCAGGATTAATCTTTGGCTTTCAGTCGGGCTTCACATGGTTTGCATGTATAGTGTTCAACTTGCACCGAATGCTGTGCATGGAGAAGAACGACGGCGAACGATTCGAGCGCTACTACCATTTGCTTGCATGGGGCAGCGCGCTGATTGTGTGCATCGTCACCTTTACACAAAGCACAATCGGACCGTCAGGGCCTTGGTATGGTCTCTCAGCACGCACAACGTTTACTGTTGATATGAGCCTGATCATGCGCGAGTTCTCATCTTTTATTTTGTCGTTTGTCTGTTTGTTTTCGCTCTGTGTTTGCCTCTTCAAAGGTGTATGACGGACATTACCACCAACCGCACACAATTGTGGCATCTGGTCGTATCCTACCTGCCACTCATAATTATCTGGCTCTTCGGCTTGGTCATGCTGGTCCAAGTGATGCGGTGAGCGATTGCCGCTGCTGTCGGTGCTTGGTTTTCGTTTTGCGTTCTGGTGATTTGGCAAAAAGCTGACGCTCATCACGATCAGGGCGATTCAACAAATTCTCAAGCGCCGAAGAAACATTTCTTTGAAGAGCGTTGTATGTGCATGTCGAGTTTTGGGATTTTTGTTTGTTTCAGTGTTGTTGCACCACTGACTCAAACTGGCTTGTCCAATGGTTGCGTAGATTCGTCTGCTGATTTACGGAGTCATGTTCATGCTCTGCGCTCCGTTTGGCTTTGCGGCACGTCTTTATCAGTACGAGCACAAGCTCTCGCCCTCGTTCGCACTGAACTGGATGTACTTGTTTAGCGTCACCTTCCAAGGCACACTTCTATTATTGCTGTTCGGATGCACTCGCCACATGGTCAAGCTGTACCGCAGCTTGTTATTTGGCACCAAGAGCGATAGCGCACAGGACGAATCGCGCGGACTCCACGATCGGACCCCGCTGATGAACCGATGAAGAAGTTGCCTTTGATGCCCCGGCACACGCTGTTTTGTAAATGAACCATCATCCGCCTTGATGACTGCGTGATTTCTTCATCGTTGTTTATCGAGGGAGGATGGCGAAGAGCGTGAACAATCAGTGCACAGTTTGTTTTGAACTGGCTGAAGAAAGTTCACAATCACAGAACGCCGAGCATAAGGCCAACAGTGCATCGAGGGCGGTAGTGGTATTCAGGCCATGGTGCTGTTCTACTGAAGTCTATGACTGGTTGCTTTCATGTTGTCTCTCAGAATCCCAAATCTGTTCCAAAAGGTGCAAGCGCGCTTTTTTCAGGAGATTTCGCTTTCGGTTGAACAATTCACCCGCCCCCCCCTCGCGCCCTCGCCTAGATCTTACTTTTGACTGTAAAAATCTACAAGTGCTCTGACACAGTGCACGAGCAACACAGCTGGCATTCGCCACTTTGTGTTGCACAACTTGACAATCAGTTCATTCTTTTTTTTTTTTTTTTTTGGTTTCTTTTCTCTTTTTTTTTTTTTTTTTTTTTGTAAGTTTTCGCTTTTTTCATGTCGTTGTTTTGCTCTCCTCCTCTGTTGACAATTCCGAGCGAGTGGAAGGACGACGCCTCTAAGCGAATCATCGATGAAGGGAGATGGGAGAGATGGGAGACGGGCGTGCAGAAGGGGCGGGCGGGGGGGGGGGGTCGAGTTCTCCACTTCACAACAGGGAGAAGAATTCTGTGCCCAAAAAAAAAAAAACCAAAAAAAAAAAACAAAAAAAAAAACACAAAAAACACACAATAGTCGGGATCAGCTTGTTCGCTGGCCATCTCGACGCGTCTGCCGCCTCCTGCGACCGCGACTGATCCAGTGTCTGGCTTTGCGTCTTGCAACCTGCTGGGTTGGTGGCTGTGTGAGCTCGCTCTGGCCATTGGCCGCACACTTGGTCAACGGAACGCTTCGCATCATCACTTTTATTTATTTGATGTATTTTTTTTCTCTTTTTTTTTCTCTTATTATTTTTTTGATCATTATTGTTTTTGCGAGTCAAAAATCTGCTGGCTCTATGCCGATGCCCTTTCGACCGTCCCCCCCCCGTGTTACTGTGCTACTCTGTTACCCAGCTTGATCAGTGGTGCAACAAGCACTGTGGGCGCCTCCTCACCTGGCACGCATCTGTCACGGTCGCGAGCGTCAACGCCATCTTCCCTATTATTTTTTATTATTATTTTTATTATTTTTATTATTTTTACTATTCTTATTTGTTTGTTACCCACTCTCGCGCTTCAACCTCTGTGCCTTCTCCTCCCTCCCCCTCACTGCTCCTCCCACTTCCATTTCCTTGTACTTGCCTCTTTGTCACCCAGCTCCAACCCCCCCCTTCACACAACAAACAACAAACCCAAACACAAAAAGCCGCAACTACACACACACAAAAAAAATCGAATTATTATTATTTCTATTTTTTTGTATTTATTGGAGTTTTTTTTTTCTTTTGTTTTCCATTAAGATTGGTATTTTTTTTTTTTTTTTTTTTTTTGGCGTGTCCCTTCCACTGTCTAAACTGTCTAAATCTTCGACTGGCTACGATGAGCACTCTGTTCGCACTCAGACGCCCTCTGCCTCCCATCATCACTTTTCCTTTCCTAACACACAGCGTTTGTTTTTCCCCCTTTCACACTTGGTTGTCTTCTTCTTTGGACATGACTTCCATTCACTGTTAACTTTGCTCACTGTTTTTTTTTTGTTTCTCCCTTCACTTCACCGTCTCCCTCTCTCTCTCATAGCTCAACAACTTCCCCCCCCCTCCCTCCCCCAAAACATGGCTTCCCTGTCCAAGAAGGCGTCTGTCGCAAACTTGGGAGCGCCCAAGAAGGGCGGCAAGGCAGTCACCATCGACCAGGCCGAGCTGCGCGATCTGGTCGACTTTACCAACCTCGAGGACTTTGACCTCTCGCAGGGCGCACGATTTTTGCTGCGAAACGGCGAGCTGCGTTCCGTCACGGTGGACGTGCCACCGTACCACTCGGCGCTTGCCAAGCTCAAGGACTTGAACAGCATTGAGGGCATTGCGGCCACCCCGGACATCCCAGTCCCACAGTCGCCGTCCTCGAAGGGCGAGTCCAAGGACGCAGGCCTCAACAAGGGCGAGAAGCATCGCGGCGGCGTGCAGCTGCTCTTGTTCAGCGACATTCTGTTCTGCTACAAGGCCGGCAAGGGCCCCGCAAAGACCAAGACTGGCGCACCGAAGGGCGTCCCTGTCGGCTTCCCGATTCTTCTCAAGAGCATGGTCTTGCAAGAGACGCCGTCGAACGTTCACGACCACGCACTCAAGTTTGACGTGCGCTTTGGCGAGTCCTTCCACTACACGTTCAAGTGCTCGTCCGAAGCAGACAAGAAGGAGTGGATTGCAGCCATCTTTGGCGTGGTTGACTGGCTCAAGTCGGTCTACCGATGGACGCTTTCTGCACCCAGCAAGAAGCACACCGAGGTCCGAGTTGCAGAGACGGCCTTCCCCAAGACCAAGTGGGTCCCGGAAGGCGACGCCGAGGCCGACGCCGACCTCTCGAGCTTCCAGCACTCGGAAGGTGACTCGTCCGTCGAGTCATCGAGCGTCTACTCTGCCGTTTCCGCGGCCATGTCCGAGGCCGCTGCCAACTCTGCTGCCAGCGCAGCGTCTGGCCGTCACAACAGCACCGAGGATGCAGCCCTGTCGAACGAATCGAGCTCAAATAGCCTTGCTGCGTCGGCGGCTGCCGCGGCCGCTGCGGCTGCATCGGCGGCACCTGGCTCTCCCGAGCCCCATGTGTCGGAGGAATCTGGCAGCGACACCATGAAACGCCAAAACGTCAAGCGTCACCTTTCCGAATCAACCCTTGTCACGTATCGCGCGGCCAACGGCGCGACTGTCAAGGACCCCGCAGCCCCAGCATCGGGTGGCGCGCATGCAGTAATATCGGGACGCCGTGGCTCGACCTTCTACATGTCCATGTCCAAGCGCATGCGCGACAAGAAGCAGGAGGCCAGCGTCATCTTTGGCGACCAGGTCAACCCTGTCGACGAAGAAATGCTCGCGGCGCAAATCACGGATCCGTTCCTCGCTGCCGCAACCCAAGATCCCAATGTGCGCACCGTCTATGTCTACGAGAACGGCAAGCAGGTCATGGTGCTCCAGTCCACCGAAGGATCTGTTCTGGCCCCGACCGTTCTCGCCGGTCTGCCCACCAACCTTGTCGAGCGTCTGGCCGATGAGAATGAGCTCGAGCCCGGCTACGTTGACGTCGTCTTGCTGACCTATCGCCAATACATGGAGCCGATGGACCTGTTCGACATGCTCGTCGGTCGCTTTAACATTCTGCCCGAAGAAAATCCGACCGCAGAAGACATGCAGTACTACCAAAAGTGGAAGCGTCCAATTCAAACCAAGGTGCTCAAGGTGCTTTTGGAGTGGACGCAGCACCACTGGCCCGATTTCAAGGACAACACTCGGCTGTACCAGGCGCTGCACGACTTTGTCCCCGAAATTCTGCATTCCGGCTACACGATCGCCTACAAGTACATCAAGGACACGCTCGACAAGAACGATGCCGACTGGGAGAAAACTCTGGCCTCTGCCGAGGCGCTCAACACGGAGCGCAAAGTCAAGGTCCTCGATTCGATTGTCACCCAACTCGAGGCGAAGGACTTGGCCGAGCAAATGACGCTGTTCGACTCTGGTCTCTATCAAAACATTCATCCGCTCGAGTTTGTGCACCAGCTATGGACTCCCAAGGACCGCGAGCGCACGCAGTATGCGCCCTTCCTCAGCAACTTTATTCTCCGCTTTGACACTGAGAGCTTCTGGGTGGCTTCGGAGATTGTGTACGGCGGTCGCGATGCCAAGTCGCAAGCCGATCTGATTGCCAAGTTCATCATGGTCGCCAAGCACTGCCTCGCCCTCAACAACTTTTACTCTGTCTTCTCTGTCATGGGTGGCTTGCACTTCCCAGTCATCCGAAAGCTGAAGGCCGCTTGGGACTTGTTGCCAGCAGCGGTGATCAAGGCCAAGGAGCGCATCGAGCAGATTATGAACCCCAGCCGCAACATGCGTGCCTACCGCGAGGCAATCGCGAACATTAAGCCAAACGAGCCAGTGCTTCCTTTCCTCCCCGTCTACTTGAAAGATCTCGTGTTTATCAACGACGGCAACCCCAGGCTCGTCAACGAAATGGTCAACTTTGACAAGCTTCGCATGATTTCCAAGATTATCTACAAGATGTACGATTATGGCCGCGACCAGTACAAGACCCTCGAGCCAAAGCACCACGTCCAGAACTACCTGCAGAATGCCCGCATTATTCGTGACTTGCCAACGCTCAACAAGCAAATGAAGAGTTACGAAAATGCACCGGAAGACCCCATTCGCCGCCCTTCCATGCAAGTGTCGTAAATTGGCAATGTTTTTTGCTCACGAGCAAGGGCTTTTGCCGATTCCGTGACCAAATCGGTCCCCCTCTCCTTACTCTTTTGATACCTGTTTTGCATTTTTTTTGTGCGTGATTGATTCCCCTTGTCTGTTTGGCTGTGGTGACTCTGTCATCACCGGCTCTTCGTTGTTGTTGTGTTTTCGCGTCCTGATTTTTGCCATTTACCTTTGCTTTTTTTTGTTTGTTTGTTTGTTTGTAGTCTTGCGTGTATATTTGGTTGCCGTGTGTGTGCCTTTATTGCCCAACTGGCGTGCTTGTTTTCCCTTCCCGTAAAACAAATAGATTTTATGGCTCGTACTTTCTCGTTTTATAACTGACAAGCAGTGCCATTGGCGTAGCTTTGAGTCAATCGAAACAGGGGGGAGAGTTTTTGGCGAAAAGTCTCGACTGAATGGCGGGTGCGAGTCAAGCACAAGTCAGCAACATTGTTCATTCTTGATACACGATAAAGCAGCAGCAAAACTGTTCATTCTTGAAACACGATAAAGCAGCAGCGAGACGCACAAGAGGACCGACCCTTGCAATAATAAGGAAAATGGGAGTCGAGCGTCAGAACGTCTTCAACTGATCAAGCATTGAATCAAATTCCCCGTTCATGTCACCAGTGGAGGACGATGTTTGCAACCGCCCCACACCGAGCCCAGCTTCAATCAGGCTTGCAGCCGTCATGGGGAAATGCCCAGTTCTTCCGTGTGCGATACCCTTCCATAGGCCGGTATCGCTCATTTCAATGACGTCAATAATATCGCCAACCTACAAGCGAAGAAGGGGAGGAGAGGCGTGAGCAAAAAAAAAAAAAAAAAAAAGAAAAAAAAAAGCAAAAAAAAAAGCAACACAACGACGAGGAAGCAGCCCCGTACGCTGAACGAGAGCGCCGACGTGTCGTAAGCATTGGGGACTCGGTTCATGATGGCAACCGCCTGGGCAACCACGCGAGGGTCGAGCGGTTTTGATGGAGTAAACTCTGACTGCTGGGGAAGCTAAGCACGCACAAGACCAGAACAGAAAGGAAATAGAAAACAGAAAACAGAAAACGGAAAGGAAACAGAAACAGCCAGAGTCAGCCACAAACGAGGTACGAATCACCATCGATCGGAAAAGGCCCTCCTCGAAATCTGATCCGAATAGCATCATACCTTTGGCGACCGAAGACCGCTCGCAACATTGTCCTTGGCTTGCCGGATGATTAATCGGAATTCTTGATTGCCCCACGCAAGGACCAGTTCCAAAATATTATCATTGTCATTCAAGAGGCGCTCTGTCACCAAATGTCACACGGGTGGCAGTGAGTCGACGCACCCACAAACAGGGAAGACAACTTGACGAGAAAAAAAAACAACAGCGCAGCCCGTACCTCCGTCCTTGAGCTGCTCGTACAAGATCCACCTGGGGCCTGTCAGAACAAACTTTTGCATGGCGGCTTCTCGCACATCCTTGCAAAGATAGAGCGCGGGAGAAACAGTAATGGCCTTAAACAGGCCCTTTTCGTCGTAAACTTTGACCACTTTCTTGATGTAGTTTGCGTCGGTGGCAGTCGAGCCACGGCGCAGTGAGGCGGTGCGACTCATATTGGCGTCAAATCCCTGGATGCGTACGAGATACCGGGGGGTGGGGCAACAGGAAGGCAAGTGCCAATGCAAAAAAATGAGACGCATGAAAAAATTGTGTAAATAAAAAACGGGACACAACGTACTGGTGGTGGCGCGTCCGAGGTCGAACGGACCAAGCGGCTGCCGAAAGTCAAGCCGTCCGGGGGACCGATGGTGGATTGAGAGCGCTCCAAACGAGAGGATCCTCGGGAGCCAATACTGTTGGAAGCCGGGCGAGGTGTGTCTGGTACTGGCGGTGCAAACGAAGTCGATGATTGGATTACCTGCAGCAAGCAAAGACGAGAACATCAGGTCAGCAAAGCGCCTCAGATACGCCTCGTTGTGTTGTGTGCATGCGCGCGTTGGACGTACGGTCACATAAGTGCAAGGAATGGCACCCGTTCGGCCTTGAGCGTTCTGCGCATGCCACCAATTTTCGTCGTTTTTGCGCAAGACCTGAAGAATTTCGCCGCGCGCAAACGGCAAATCTTCGCGATCTGTGCCAGGGAAATCGTGTGTAGCACGAACGGTGGCCAAGACTCCACTGGGAGTGCCCCCGAACGTGCCGTGCGGGTTGTCCTGAAAACGAGCAAAAGTCACACCCAAACAGCGTGAGGGCCTGAGCAAGGGACAAGGCATAAAAATCCCCAAAGCGAGAAAAAGAGACACTTACCACGTCTACTGCATGTGTAAGAATGGTCGTATCCAGCACTTGCTTCTTGTAAAACTCAATGACATGCGGCAGGTCGCGAAACTGTTGATCACCAATGATGTAGCTATTGCCTCGAGCGGCAACAATGTAATGGCTTGCTCGGCCACTCTCGCTGACGGACAGGACGTAGTCGCCCAGTGACGAGGTGCTGTCACGAATGAGGAAGCAGCCGTTGGGTTTGCCCTGGAGCAAGCTTTCAGTTTGTCCACGGGAGAGTCTGCCATGGTACCAGCTGTGGAGGTGGTGAAAGTGAGTCGAGGCACACTTTTGATCCCGAGGCATGCGCGCGAACATGCGCCAACCACCAAAATCAAAGGAGGACGAGCGTTCATATGCACCAATGAACGCATCGTACAATCAATCGCAAGCCGCAATGCAGGAGCAAGACATGTGGTGGGAAGTGCTAATTGCCGTCGGAGAACATCCCACAAAAAGACAACAGCAAATGGAAAAAGCACAAGGGTCCCCAATAGCAAATCACCCAAACAATGCGATGATTTTGCCATATCTGTGTGATGTTGCGCGGTGGTAGCGAAGCAAACCAATACCAACAGGATGTCAACTGACTTGACATTTTTTTTCTAGGATTTTTTTTTTTTTTTTTTTTGGTGTTCCCAGCTTTCCCCCTTCCCCACTATTGCCTCAAATCCCCAATCCGTACAGGGCCGTGCTTGGCAGAGAGAAAGCTCCAATGAAGCGAGGAATGTCAAAAGCGGCGTGCGTTGTTTGGCAGAAAGAAGGCCCAAATGTGCCATGTGACGGGCACAGGCGCAACCGCAGATGGATGAAAATGCCAAATCGAGCACTGTGCGACAAAAGGGTGAAGCGAAAAAAAAAAAAAAAAAAAAAAAAAAAAAAAAAAAAAAAAGAGGAACGAAAAGGACACGAAAGCAATCCCGCTTGCGGCTGGCTGAGGAGCAAGGGAAAAAAGGGTGTGCGTCAAGTGGATGAACAAGGGCAGGAGGAGGAAAGCTCGGACACGCGGAGTGGGGGGGGGGAAGGACCATGCGAAAAAAAAAAAAAAAAAAAGAGCCAAAAACTTACCCTTTGGGACCACTCAAGTCCGGGACGGCCACGTTGGAGCTGTTGGGCGACGTGGATGGGCTGCTGATGCCGTTGCTGCCCACGGGTTTTGGCGGCTTTTGCGAAAGGGCAGTGTGGTTGCCCTCGAGGTCTGCACAGCCAGGGGAGAATAGCAAAAATGATAAAAATGATGAGCCAACCAACCATCGCGCTTCTGGCTTCTCACACAACGCACGAGCGGCGGAGGGCGCATCGACTTACGATCAAGGAGATCGTCGACTTCGTTCGACATGTTTGGTGCGTGGTTGTGAGACCGGAGGAATGGCACTCTGGGCAATGAAAGGACGCTTTTTCTGTAGGATGTGCTCGCTGCCCAAAAAGCACACAGAACGCAACGCGCGCGGCGACAAGCAGCGGGCACAGCACGAATCGCCAACAAGGGGGAGTCGAGGGAGAGCAACAATCATTCACAGTGAGTGCAGGGTACAACCATTGAGGCATCCAACAAGAGCAGCGACAACCACAAAAAAGACAAGAAAAAAAAAGAAAAAAAAAAAAAAGAGAAAAGGCGCAATTTTTGGCTCTTGTCTGCCTCGCTCGCTCTCCCGCTCAGGATGGCCCACCACTGGAGGGCAAAGAAGCAAGAAGCACACATAGACCCACACTGCAAAGCAAAGCCAGCCTCCATGCACACTTTGGCCACAGCCGAGCTACCCAGTTCTTTCACGACAATCTCCCCTGCCACTCCCAACGCACAGAAGCATCCAGCGACAACGAGTGCCAGTATTAGCAGACCACAGCTTGCTGCTGCTGCTGCTGCTGCTGCTGCGAGCTTTGCCCTGCACTCACAGGACGAGTCCAGACCGGTCCTTATCGCGCCAATGCGCTGAACCCCCCGCTTTCTTTTTTTTTTTTTTTCTTTTTTTTGCCTGTTTGCTACTCGCTTCGAGGCTGCCGTCCTGCTGTTGGATGGATTGGTGTCGTTCAGACACACGTCTCCGTTGTGCCACCACTCACACTCGCTTCACTTGGTCGCTGCTGTGCGGTCTGGTCTGACTTTTGGCTTTTAAACCGCCTTTTTTTTTTTTTTTAACTTGTCATCGTCTTTCTCTCCCTCTGCGGCTGGCAGCCCTCTCGCGCTCGGCCACCCCCCAGCGCAAGCACATGAACTAGAGCGCAATCAATCAGTGATGCAAGGAGGGCTTTCAAGCGGCAGGGCGACGGGCGTTCTTCGCTGTTGACGGCTGAAGAACAGAGCAAAATAAAATAAAATAAAATAAAATAAAAAATGCACGTACCTTTGGAAAAAAAGAAAAAGAAGAAGAAAAAAAAAAAGAATGAACCAAAGTCCGTTTCTACAATCTGGTGATGATGATGATGATGATGATCAGTTGACAACCTGATTTTGCTGCTGTTGATGAGGGTTGATGATCACGAAGAGAACTCTGGGTGGTGAAGCGCTCAGTTCAAGCTGAATGAAGCAAAGACAATTGTAGACGACGGAAAAAAAAAAAAAAAAAAAAAAACCCGTACGGTTGCTCACGAGATATCAACAACACACCTTTGGATGTTGCTGTTACTACGACCCTCCACCCCCACCAACCCGTCCACCGACTGTCAAGATCGGATGATGGTGCATTCATTGCAGTGCATCTCACAATCTGCATTAGAACGTGACATCAATTTCATAAATAATAAAAATAAACCGAATTGGAAGAAAAAGCAGAAATTCCCAATTTCAGCACCTTCCAACTCGAATGATCGACACTCAGACTCAGTCTGGTCAAAAGAAAGGGTGTCTGCCAGAAAGAGTGGGTCTTGCTTCAAGAGCGCCGGGCTGGAGTGCCATCTGCGAAACGAACGAAGTAGAGAAAGTACTATGAGTGCAGCAGCAATTGGGGCAAACGGATCGGCTTCCTCCCGCAGAGCAGCAACAACAAGCGCAGACAACCATTCATACTGTGATTCACGAGCACATGAACAAGCAGCATAGCACGGGAAAAAAGAAACACAACAAAAATTGAGCAGTCCTTCCTTTGTGCTAAGGATTGTTCACCAAATTGCTGAATTGCTGCTGACAGATTTGCAAGAAGGAATGACCACGAACAAGCGACAGACCAAGAATCGCCACTCGATCAGCATAGCCACGCTGGCCCTTGTTGTGCTGGTGACGCTGTGCGCGGCGGCGTGGGGAACGCAGGCGCTCGAGACAGAGGCGAGCGAGACGCCGCTGAACAAGCTGCCGCACCTCCGCAGGGGCTCCAGCTGGGCGCGCGGCTGGGGCGACAACATCAAGTGGTATCGATTGCGCGAAGGCATGCGACACGCACGCCAGACGGGCCGACCAGCGATGGTGGTCATTCACAAGACGGCGAGCGAGAACACCCGCCGACTCGCACCCCAGTTTGCTGCTTCGGAAGCCGCGCGCGACCTGAGCAACGAGTTTGTCATGATTAACGTGCACGATGCCGAGGAGCCACACGAGGGCGAGCTGGCACTCCAACTCTCCCCGGACGGCGCGTACTTTCCGCGCGTGCTCTTCATCGATCCATCGGGCAAGGTCCGTGACGACATCCACAACACGTTCGGCCATGAGCGAGTGTACAACCATTACTACGGCACGCTCGACGAGCTGCTTGCGGGCATGCGGGATGCCATCGAGCGGTTTAAGCCGCCGACGCTGGCCCTTCCCGGCAACGACGAGCTTTGAGCAGGCATCTGGTCGGGTTTTGAGAGTTTTTGGCTCTGTTCTTGAGGAAGCGCCGTCTGTCTGGTCTTGAGCCTAGCACTCGGCTGGTCTTGAGCAAGCACCAGTTTGAAGATTACCGTTCACGGACGTGCGCCGTCCAAACCTCCAAGCTAATTGCATTTCGATGTGATGTTAGCTCTGGTATTAAAGCTATTCCTTGTACTTTGGCTTTTTCTCAGAGGTGTTGATGTTCGGGAGGGATGCATGCTTCGTTCTGGTTGTTGCAGTTTTTGGCACTTTCTCAGAAGCTGCAGAGCTTTTTCCCCCTGTGGATTGGTGGCTGCTGAGATGGTTGAATATGTCTTTACAGATCTATTGTTGTCTGTTTCTTCTTCCTCCATGCCTTTCCACACTTTCTGCTCTTCTTGACGTCCAAACTCAAATCCGTTTTAACTGTTCATCATTGCTTTTTTTTTTTCAATTTTATTTTTTATTATTATTATTATTTTTTCGATTTTTTCTCTTTTTTGGTTTTGAATTTTGACTTTTTGCCTTTTCGTCTGAGCAACAAGTTCGACTGCCAAACGCAAAAGCGGGACGCGCGCGCGGAAATCCACTACAAAAAGCACACGTCGCCATTTGACACTATTCGAGTGCCACGTCGGATTCGCGGGGTGAATCGCAGCCATCAGAGACAGAAGACGACAGTACAAAAACAAAAAACACAAAAAACACCAGCACAACAACAACAATGAGCCAGCCAGCGACGACGACGACGACAACGACGAGAGACGGACTCGCCGAGGCGACGACTGGAGGAGCAGAGCAGCACCACGACACGAATGGCGGCCTGCTGCCAGTGTCCAAGGCCAAGCAGTTCTTTGAGCACGTTACGGCCGTTGCGACTGCCGAGATGAACACCATCAATCCGCGCTCGACTCGCCCAAACAGCCGCGTCGTGTCCATGGTCGGCCCGTCCACACCCACGACTGCATCCGAGCAGCAGCAGGCGGCGGCGGTCAGTGAGCAGACCCAGGCGCGGCTCCGTGAGAAGGAGGCCGAGAATGCCGCGCTCCGTGCCAAGGTCGCCGAGCTCGAAGCGCAGGCCGCTCGCTCTGCCAAGGACAAGGACGTCGGCACCCGCCAGCGCGAGCTAGAGCTCAGCCAGCAGCTGCATCTGGCGCAGGAGCGCGAGGCTACGCTGCAGCGGGAGGCCTCGAGGCTGCTCATCCGCATCCAGAGCGCTGAGGCTGCGACCGCAACCGCAATGGCCGCCGCAGCTGTCAAGCAGAACGAGCTGGAAATCCAAATCACTGAGCTTCAGGCTCAGCTTGGCGGACCCAACGTCAACAACAACAACAACAACAACAACCCGCAGAGCCACCCTCAACACCAGGCTGCATCAATTGTTGCTGCTGCTCCAGAGGTCAACTCGTTCGCGTCTGCTCAGCTCAACGATGCTGCCGAGGACCTGTACGAAGACGTCGGCACTGTCGCAGACCCAGCGGACGCTGTCCCCGAGTCCAACTCGGTGGAGTCGGCGGATGAGCAGGTGGTTGAGGCTGTTGCTGAAGCTGTCATTGCAGCTGTCGTCGAAGCTGTTGTCGAAGCTGCAGTTGCGCCTGTAACCGAGGCTGTAACCGAGGCTGTAACCGAGGCTGTAACCGAGGCTGTAACCGAGGCTGTGGCCGAGCCTGTTACTGAACCTGTTACCGAAGCTGCCGAGCCCGTCGCCGAGGCTCCCGCGGCCGATCCCGTCGCCGCGCCCGCTGCTGCCGAAGAATCATCTCGTCCCAATGTAAGCACCCAGATCTGCATTTGCGGTCCTCGTCGGACTTGGACTGACGTTGCTCACGTACTAAAATAACGAACGTAATCATTCTTGTTTCTCTGACAGACGCTGGGCGACATTGACGACATGATTGTTGGCATGGTTGTGGCAACGGTGTCAGACTTGCCTCTGCATGTGGTGTCGAGCGATCCGCCAACCACCTACTCGCTGATCAAGGAGACGTACTCGGAAGTGACGCGGGACCGGACTGCCAGTGCAGAAAGCGACGCGGCTGCCAACTACATTGACATTGACTTCACCGAGAAGCCCTCCGAAGCGACGGTTGCTCGCATCGCTGCTCTCCAGACGGCTGCAGCGACGGAGGACGCTGTCAAGGCGGATGCCGCTCCGGCACAGGCAAAGGCGGATGCCGATGCCGATGACGGTGACCTCTACGACGATGTGGATCCGGTTGACATCACGAGTGACGCCAAGACCGAAGGTGCTGAGAAACAGCCGGTCGCTGCAGCAGCAGCAGCAGCTGCTGCGACAGCAACCAGCTCGACATCTTCCCCCGCCCGTTCGAGCGTGCGCGCATCCGTGTTTTCCCCGACTGTGAACGACAGCGACGTTAGTGACGGCGAGGCTTACGACGATGTCGACCCAGACATGCTCCGCTCGATCGCCGCCCAGGTCGTTCAGCCGCAACCCGCTGGTGTGATTATTCTGAACAAGCACTCTTCTTCCGATCGTTCTTCGTCACTGTCGTCCATCGGCTCCCGAAAGAACACTGATGCCATGACGGACGCCCGTGCCAAGCCCGAGGCTATTGCCCAGGTCGATGCCACGTCGGTGTTCAACCCGCGCCACAACACAACGGCAACCCAGCGCCCCGCCTCAACGAGCGAGTACGAGGACGTCTCTTTTGAGGGCAGCCGCATCCCGACCGCCGAGGCGTCGTCGTCTGCTCCATCTGCTGCACCCGCGTCCGTGGACGGCGCTTCCCCTGACGCTGCTGCCTCGAGCTCGACTGCGCGTCCCGCCACATTTGAGGGCTTCCTCACAAAGCAGGGTGGCCACAACAAGAACTGGAAGAAGCGTTGGTTTGTTCTGCGCGATTTGTCCCTGCACTACTACAAGAAGGTCATGGTGAGTTGTTGGTCGTCGTTTTGATTTGTGGACGACGCAAAGGGCCTTCTTTGCTCGCAAACAAACAAGTGGTGTTTTTGTGCTGGTGTCCTGACCCTTGCGGCATGCGTTGGTGCTTTGCAAAAACATACTCAGGACGCTGCGCCAGCTGGAACCATCGATCTCAGCACATGCACTGCCATCCGCGACAACCACACCGCCAAGAAGGACTTTTGCTTTGAGATTGTGACGGAAGGTCGCACCTTCTATCTGTACGACGATACAGAGGCCGGCAGCAAGGCGGTATGTTCCTCCAATCCTTTTTGCCCTCCTGTTGCCAACGCCGAATGACTCATTGTGGCCATTGCATTAACTTTTTTTCCCCCATGACTTCTTCCATTCGATGTAGTGGGTGACTTGCCTGGTGCGCGAAATGAACTCGCGCGGCAAAAACCCCGAAACGCGGCCGCCCAAGATTGTTAAGGGCTACCTCGTCAAGCAAGGGGGCTCCAACAAGGGCTGGCGCAAGCGCTGGTTTGTGTTCAAGGAAGAGCTCAAAGAAATTCGGTACTACAAGAACGACAAGGAGAAGGAGCCGCTCGGCCAAATTATTCTGGGCGAGCGCCAGAATGACGACGCCGTTTACGTTGTCCCGAAGGAGAAGCACAACCGTCAGTTTGCGTTTGAGATCAAGACGCCTGCCCGCACCTACGTTCTCGCTGGAGACTCGGACTCGGAAGTCAAGAATTGGGTTTCGTTCTTGTCGAGTCTGCTCAAGCCTGCCTATTAATGATGGCATTTTATCCTTGCTCTTTGTCTCTCTCCTTCCCTTGTTCACTCGTCTTTCTAGGCTTCGTGTCCCGATGTTTGATGACCAAATCGGCCCTATTGTTTTCCCTGTTCGTTTCTGCTTCATTGTTCTTTCCAAGTTTCTTCTTTGCCTCAAACCATGAAGCAGGTTCTCCTCCTTCTCGTTTGTCTGCTACCTTTGTTTTTTTTTTTCGATTCGGTTAGTCTGCGACAATGTTGTTTTGGCCTTGACTTTTAGTTTTGTTTTGTTTTGTTTTTACAAAGAATGATAAACGCCTAAACCATGGACAACCTTTTCATAAATGTTGTTGCTGTTGTTGTCCTCAACCGCCAAACGCTCATGCAAAGCTGTGTGCAAGCGACTCGTGCACATCGGCATCAATATTGCGCACTGGGCATTCATGACCAACATGTCCTTCCTCCCCGCAGTTGAAGCAGAAAGGGAGAGATACTGCCGCGGCGGCGACTGGAAGAGTACCAGAAGGGCCCGAGGCAGGAACGACACCAGCGTTGTTGAGACGAGGGGACGTGGGTCCAGGGTTGATGGGGGCGGCGCGAGGGGAAGCTGGCCCAGGAGTGACGGGCGTTGCCGAGCCCGATGAGTGAGTCGATACAGCCAATGACGTCGAGGAGCTCGCTCGTTGCTTGATTTGAGGTTTTTCCTTGGTCGGGGCAGCGGCAGCAGCAGCAGCAGTAGTGGGTAACGTCACTGGCGCACTTGGTCCGTTCTGATTCTGAGGTAGCGGCATTGCAGGCCGAGCTTCCGACGCCGGAGTGCCACTGGCGGTGTTGGCGGCAACATTGCTGGAGCTACTGGTCTTACGCTCGCGCTGAGCAGGGACGGGGCGAGGCGAATGCGGTTGCGTAGTGTCGGAACGGATTGGCACTGGCGAAGCGTGGGCGGCCGCTGGTGCCGGCTTACTCGGCGCAGTTCGAATGGGGTGGATCTGAGATACTGGACGCTCGGCTGTTGGTGCAGGCATGGGTGGCCTTGCCGAAGCCGCCTTGTTGGGCTTGGGAACGATATCGCCGCCGTCAGTGTAAATCTCATCGTAAATGTGCTCCTCGGCGGCCTCTGCAAGGCGCGCAGCCTTGCTGGACTTGCCGACACCAGCAGTGCCTGATGCATCGTCCTCATTCGAGTTGACCGATCCCCGCGACCGGCGATCCGCCGAGGGAAGGTTGGTGCGACGCAGTTCATCCAGCTGCACTAACAGCTTTTTGCTGGCACCCGCAGTCATGCCCCAGCCGAGCAACTGCGACTCTGTGAGCTGCAGCATGTCTTCGATGGTCATGGTCTCAAACAGGGGCGCGTACTTGTGCAATCGCAAGCCTCTCAGCCACAAAGGAATGTCGATATTTTGATACGATGTCTGCCCTTTGGGTGGAGACTGCGCCGCCTTTGACGCGGCAGGCGCGGGAGATGCGATGGACGGCTCAGATTGCTGGTGGTGTTGCCGATATTGCTGCAAATGGAATTGTTGGGATGCAGATGGCGGTGTCTGTTGCATGTGGAGTGCTGGAGTAGAAGCGGGGGTGTGATGAGAGACATGATGATGATGCTGTTGTTGTTGATGATTGTGATGTAGTGGCGCAGCCGGCGTGGAGTGGGATTGCTGCAAAGCATGCGACGATTGTGCGGCTGCTGCAGCGACTGGGGGAGGCGGGGCCTGGCGCACTGGTTTGAGCTCGCCAGCGGGCGACGCATAGGATGCAGGACGCGCAGCGAGTTGCACGGCTGGGACGGATGTCTGCGGGTTGGCGCTGTGGGCGAAAAAGGAGGTCGGTCCAAATGCAGATCCGCCTGTTTGGATGTGATTGGATGCAAAGTGTTGTCCTGCGCCGTTTCTTCGAGGAGGTGGCGCGTCCGCGGATTGTTGCTTGTCGTGCAAGTGCTCTAGCACACGGTCGGACGAATTGCCGCGCGATATGTTTGGCGACACTTGTGCTGTGGTTGCGACTTCGTGATTCTGCGCTTCGAGCGAGGAGAACGAAGTGGTAAAGTCAGGTTTGAGGAACTGCAAAAAGCCCAGCATGGACTGCGGATGGTCCATGAACGAGTGGGGCCGCTTGACGGCAGCTGGATGGGAGTGCCGCACGGTTCCTCGTCGCGCATTGCTCTCGGCGGACGGCGTCGCGGAAGGCGGCACGGAAGGAAGAGCAGCGCTGTTGGCACCAGCTCCATCGGTGGAGGCAGTGTCTACTAACGACAATGATGATGCTGACGCTCCTTCCACGGGATCCTTGGACTGCGCTTCGCCGCCAGCAACCGCTCCGGTCGTCGTGTCGGGTTGGCGGTTGGACTCGTCTTCTTCGTCTTCTTCGCCCTCGCGCAGGCCGCTGAGGAAGAGAAGACGCTGTAGCAGGCCCATGACTGTTTCCTTTTGGTGAAACGTAAAGGACGGGTGGGTCAGTGCAAGCGTGAGAATGGTGCGGCAGTGGTTGGCAAACTCATATGGCTGCTCGTCCTGGTGCTGCTGTATCCCGGCGTTGGACGCGTCGATCGAGTGGTCAAACACGCGCTGGATGAGCGGGAAGTACCGCGACGACGCCTGGTAGTTGCGAACGTGCAGCAGCGGCAGCAACTCGAGCAATCGCTGGGCCAATTTGGACAGAATTCTGTGGACTGTGGACGACGACGAGGAGGAAGCTGAGGACGAGTTCGACGAGGACAAGGACGATGATGATGATGGTGATCCGCCAGCGCCAGCGCCACCGCCACCGCCACCGGTGCCTGGCGGGTGCTTGCCATTCGCAAAAGTAGCAGCAGCAGCAGCAGTCGTGGTAGCAGTGCTTGGTGGCGCGGCGGCAAACGCGGCGTGCGCGGCATTGAGCTGCCTGGTTGTCTGGACATCGAGCTCGACGAGGTACTCGACGCTGTTCGCCCAGGTCTCGAGCGAGCGGAGGTGGTAGTAGTCGCGGGATGCAATCTCGTCGAGCACGGTCGACAGGAAGCGGACCTCGAGCGGGTTGCAGTGCTGCAGCAGCGAGCACAGAATGGTGGTTCGCTCGCTCGGCTCAAGCAGGCCAAACCACTCGTCAATCTCGGCCGCCTGCCGGTTGAACGCCTCGATATCCGCTGGCATGTTCCCACTTTCCACCTCCCCGCACGTCGTTGGATGAAAAAACCAAACAAAACAAAAAAAAAAAAAAAAAAAAAAAAAACAGAGCAAAAGCAACAATAAAAAAAAAAAAAAAAAAAAAACCTAAAACTCAAAGCAAAAAGCGAAAGTGTAATAAAAAAAAAAAAAAAAAAAAATAGACTTGTTTTGCGGTGAAGTTTTGAAAAAATGGAAAAGGAAACAAACACAAGGCTTGTAAAAAAAAAGAAAAGTAAAACTGAATGGAAAAAAACAACCAAGAAACACAAATCAAAGACGAGAAAAGCAAAGAAGAAAAGAAGAAGAGAAACAAAAGCAAAGAAGCAAAGAAGCAAAGAAAATGAAAGAAAAAAAAAATGAACAAAGGAAAAAGTAGAACAAAAAAAAAAAAAAAAAAATGAAACCAACCAAGAATGGAAGGTCTTTGGGTGTTGGGTACGACACAAGCAACAAAACAAACAACAACAACAAAAATGGAAGTCTGGAGTACGGTCGGTGAAGCGCTTGTTAACATTCACAGAACGATACAAAGAGGCTTTTCGCTGTTTGTGCAACAACTCTCAAGGGCGCGCGTTTCTACATTTCATCTCGTCGCCGTTTGTGCGGATGCTGGCTTGGGTCCTTCAAGCCTCCTTGCCTGCTCAGCACCTGCATATTCAACGGATTGCGCTTGTCATTCCACATTGAATCCTATCGCAATAATAAGACGTGTGTGTGAGAGAGACAGACAGCGAGAAAAAAATCAGGCTCATGTTGAAAACCGCCGTAAACACACCGACCCCCCCCCTCCGGCACCAAACCCACCTTAGAAGTATCCTGGTCGGCCAAATGTGTGTACTTTGAGCGGCCAATCTTGCCAAAGTTCTTGACCTGCACCCAAGAACGAAGAAAACAAAAAAAAAAGTGAGTCAGTTTGGAAACTCAAAGACCGCACTCCCAAGACGTTGCAAAGCCGCGCGACAAACCTGCATGGCCTTGGGAAGAGTGGACTTGTCTATCAAATCCTCGCCCGTCGGAACAGTAAAGTCGCGCTTGAACAGCGGATCGTTTTCATCCTGTTGTTTGTTTGTTCGACATTCAAGTCAGAAAACAACAAGAGCCAAAGCATTACGCTACTCATCGCACACCCTGCCCACGTACCACAGAGAAGGCACCCTTATGATAGTAGCGTTGCATGAATCGCATTTTGCTCTTCGGCTCGTCCTTGTCTCCAGACTCTGGCTTGCCAAACTTTGCACGCTCCGCGGCGCGCTCTTCTTCCGTCATGTTGCGCCAACGCTCCGCTTCCTCCCGTTCAGCAATGAGTCTGCGTTCAGTGTAGCACCCGAAACCAGCAAGTTAGCGCAGAGCAGATCAAACCTCAAAACGGGGCTCAAATGCAAACAAAAAGTTTCAAAAGTTCTACGTACGCATCACGCTCATCTCGGTCGCGTTTGATGCGAAGCAACTCCCGGACACGCCAAAGTTCAATTTCGACTTCGTCGTTTTCCTTGTCTTCGTCGTCCACATCGAAGGCAGAGTCGACCTTTGACGCGGCAGCTGCCCCAGCCAAACCAAAAAAGAAAACAAAAAACAAAGTTGATGAGATTGTTGAGCCAAAATCGGAAAGCCACACCATTGCGCTTGAGACCTTCTTACCTTTACTCTCTGCTTCTCTGCGCGATATGGCTTCCAGCAGCTCGGCAGCTTCCTTTTTGCGCTCTGCGGCCTTGGCAATTTCCTCCTCTTCGAGACGAGCGTATTCGGCTTCTTCGGTTTCAGCATCCTTGACAGTTGTGCGCATGCTCTTTTTGACAAAGACTGGCTTGAACAAGGGCACATCCTCCTCCTCCTCGGATGAAGAGTCAGAGTACGAGTCGCTCCCAGAGCCCGAGCCCGAGCCCGAGCCCGAGCCTGACTCTGAGCCTGATTCACTGCCACTTTCGCCGCCGCTGCCAGATTCCGACCCACTGTCGTGACGTCTACGAGGTGGTTGTGAACGCGCATCTGCTCAAACACCAAAGTAATCAAAAGAAGAGAAACCATCGCACATGTGAGGGTGCAAACGAGCGCATCTTTCAACAGCTTCGAGTTGAAAACCTACCTCGCAACGCGGCGTGCACAGGTGCTGACGAGCTTTGCACAGCCTGTTGATCGTGACGCTGCCGTGCTTGACGCCGTTCCTCATCTTCTCTCTCGTCGTCCTCTTCTCGACGGTTGCGAGCCCGCTCCCGCATCCGAGCGCGCCGCTGCTCCATTTCGTCGTCGTCCTCGTCGCCATCATCATCCCGGTCTGCTTCAACATTGCGAGACTCCGAAGGATGTTCTGCTTTTGCTGTATCACGAGTGATCACCTGTCAATCAGCAGACAAGTGAGGGGAGGACCTCAAACCATCAAACAAACAAACAAACAAACAAACGGAACGAAAGTATTACCATTGCAACACCTCTTTGCAAAACTCGACTCCGCCGAGCGTCTGCCTCGTCGTCATCGTCGTCGTCATCATCGTGATCACTGCCACGGTCGCGCCGGGGAGCGCTCGACGAAATCACTTCTGCTTGAAACACTTGGCGCTGTCTGCTTGGAGCGGCGCCATCGCCATCGCCGTGACTGTACTGCTCCAACCGCCTGAGCCTCCGGTCATCAACAGGAGCCTGCAATACGAATCCAGACGCCATTCATCCATTGTCATTGCCACACCGCCAGAACCCGGAACAGAATGAGAAATCGAGCTCACTGAGGCAAGATCACACATTCGCTTTTCACCCCCACCCCCGCGGCGACCTCCATGTTCCCCCCATTGATCGTCGCCATACATGAGTGACTGTCGCAGCAGAGGGTCCTGCCTTGGTCGATGGCTGCGATGCCTTCGCTGCTCGTCGTGTGCTAAAGTCGTCCGCGTCGTCGTCCGCGTCGTCGTCCGAGCTCGCATAGTCCCGCGCAGCCTCGCCTGCATACTCTGGTCGCTTGCCTGCAGTGTACCGTTGCACTTTGACCTGAGGAAGGGCCCCCCGGACCAAATGCATGCATGTTCATCAGCCAGTGAGCCAAACTCAATGCAAATCCACGACTGTTCCAACACTGTGCACGACAATGATCCGGCTCTGGGGGCGCATAGCTCAAAATGCAATCGTCATTGGGATGGAAAAGCAGCTGATGCAGTACCATTTGCATGCTGACTTTGCCCTGGGCGTTCACCACGGGAACCGCTGCAGACGGCGCTCGACTCGACATTTTTACGTTAGTCCGAAACGATGTAAAATGTGTGAGTGGACTGGACCGTATCGTATCGTAGCTGAGTTCAATTCAGTTGGTTGAGAAGTAGTGGTGAGACAATGTAGTCTTAAAAATCCACGGCGTCGAACAAGGCGAAAGGCAACACGGCATGACGTGAGATTCAAAAGGCATTTTCTGAGTTGCTCATCCCATGAGAGAGCAGCAATCGGACACAAGCGAGCTCCAAACATTGGAAAATTGAACTAATGTATTATGAGGGGAGGGGAGTGGAGGGTATGGGCACTTAACAATGAAACGGACAGGACAACCAAATAGAAATAACAACAAGAAGCAGTTAACGAACAGAAACAATACTTTGGCTGGGCTTGGTGGGGGCTTGGAGGCTTGTCATACCAGACCCTGGTTGTCAAGCATTGAGCCGACAATGATGTCTTTCACCGTGAGAAAGATACGCCGCATCAGGTCGGGATCGACTGCACAAGTCAAGTGCGGGTACAGTTGTCGTTTCAGATTGACGTTGGCCTGGCGCCCAGTTTGTGCAAGCGCCGAATCAAATACTGGGTCACGCTCTCGTAATCGGCGACCTCTGCAAATGGCAATGCACCCAATGGGAGGAATGCAAAGTCAGCGAATGTAAATCAACACATCCAACTCCCATCCAATCCATGAAACCAACACGTACCTTGGTTGTACTCGGGGAAGTGGACTCGAAAGTCCGAAATGGGCAGCTTGGCTGCCAGCAAGTCCGTTTTGTTGAGAAACAAGATAATTGGGGTCGTCGCGAGAAAGCGGTCCTCCCACACCTCTCGAAAGACTCTGAACGCCTCTCGCAGTCGATTCTGTGAGGCACGGGCAGTCAGAGACAATCATAAAAAGAAACACCGTCGGGGTTTTCAAAAAAAAAAGCGAGGGAGGAGTGCGTACAGTTCGTCCGTCTTCGCGCAAAAGTTGGTCGTATTCGCTTGTCGCTACAACGAAAATGATGGCTGTCACTCCGGCAAAGCACTGCGCCCATTTCCTGCGCTCAGACTGCTGCCCACCAACATCTGTAACCCTGGGAGCATCCGAAAAAAAAAACCAAAGCAGCGAGAAGTCAGCGAGAGACAGCACGCCACCAAGGTGTGACCAAAGTGTGCATGCAGCGCTCGTACAAAAACATCACTTACGTGCACAAGATATTGTTCGGAAAGTTAATTCTCGTCTCGTAGATGCCAACGGTCTTGGCTCGGCTGCGAAAGACATCGAGTGGGGTCGGGACGTAGTTGAGACTGGTCAATCGATCGAGCGCATTGAAAAAACTACAAGGAAGCATTGGCGCACAAAAAGGTCAGAATTTCGTGCTCTCGCTCTCGTGCTCTCTCTCTCTCTCTCGCTCTCACGCAGGCACAGCACAACACACGCACTAGTCTGTGTTATCGTTGAGCTGGTATTCGCGGGATCGGGAAAAGCACAGTCGGAAGCCTTGATCGGCCCAGAGTGTGCGGCACGCCATCAGCAGGGAGTTGTCCCACTCAACAGGGTGCTGTCCAGCAGCTGCTTCCAGGAGCGCGACGCACGGCTGGCAGTTCTCAGGATCGGTGAATGGTATCCGCATCGCCGTCATGGCAGTTGCGATCGTTCGAGCGCTATCGCAGACGTGCAGAAAGATGGCTTCCATTCGTCGTTCGCATTCCTCGGCAGTCAATCCCTCGGGTGAGTGGACTGCCTTCATGGCACGTTGGACGGTGCTCTTTCCTGATTCGCCCGCGCCTAAAGGACGGAGAAAAACAAAAAACGAGGGTGAGATCCGAGCAAAATGAGTCAACGCCCCCGAAAGAAAATACTGTATGCACAAGTGTGTGTGTGTGTGTGTGAGTGTGTGCGTGCGTTCTGTCGATATCAACACTCGGGAGTGATCAAGAAGATCTGAATGACAAACCACCGGGAACCTCGGCTTGTTCAAAACATAAACAAAACAACAAAAGCATAAAAACAAAAACAAAACAAAATCCCGAACAACCACCAAAGCCCAGCCGACCTGGCGTCCCGAAGTTGGTCAGCCACATCTCGAATTCCGCAACGCGAGAACTCTTGGCTGTTGCCAACGCAGCGGAGAGAGCCAGGCGTGGAGGAGGCTATTTGCGTTTCTTTGTTGTTGTTGCTATTGTTGCTGTTGTTATTGCTGTTGTTATTGCAGTTAAAAATGCGTTGTTATTGTTGTGCTTGTTTGTTGAAACGTGAGCGATGCCGAGATTTTGTTTCCAATTTGCGCGTCGCTCGGAATGGCAATATCCTCCGTTTCAGACCACGAATGAGTGCATTCATGATCTCGCCGGAAATCGAGGCGAAATCTGCAAATCGGTCGCTCTCGTTCCTTTCGCGGCAATTTTTTTTGAATCAAGGTGGAGCTCGATGCTGTCGATTTCGGAGGAGAGAGAGGTCGATGGGGGATGGGCGAGTGTGTGTCATTGCGGATAGAGTCCATGCTGGTATGGAAAAAAACGCGCTTTGTTTGGATTGAATCTTGCTTTTTTTTTTTTTTTTTGTTATTTTGTTATTTTGTTATTTCGGTCGAGTCAAAAAAGCATACCGCTGTTTGCTCTCGTTGCCGAGTGAAATACTGTTGTTGTGTGCTCTGCGTGTCCTCCGTCATTGCACCACCAGCACCAGCAATGGCACGTTGCACACGATCTCTATTTTATGCGTGGTTTGCACATCGCTCGCTCTGCATCCCCACTTTCGCCTTGACTCAAGCGCGTATCAAACGGAGCCTCGAAAACAAAAGAAGGCAAAAAATACAGAAAAACAAGAAAAAAAAAAAAAGAGTCGGGCGATGCTTGTGTGCAGACCGTTCTGGCATCATCACGGATCATGATTGCCAAATGAAGCATGGCTCAAGAGGCGCCCTCCATTCGTGCAACAGCGTCACTGTTGGCAACGCAACTGCAAGGGTCGCTCGGGTCGGGGACCAGTTGTTTGGGTTTTTTTTTTTCATCGTTTTTTTGTTTTTCATTTTTTTTTTTTTTTTTTGGTTGTTGGCCGATATCGGGCGAACTGCTGTTGCTTGCAGTGCATAGAATCGCCTGAATGAGCGACCAGCCCCAGGCCACGACGAGGGCCCAGACGCCACGCCAGCCCCCACACCCCCTTGCTCTCTGTGTCGACAACCGTGCTGAGCTGAGATTCACCACAAGCTCGGCTTTTTTTCACACCTATTTCGATTCTGGTGGTTCGTTTTCCGTCTGGTGCACTCGTGCCTGCATGCTCAGCGTCTCCCAGTGTCCGACATGACAATGCCTAGTCTCTCCTCCTCCCAGTTTTGCAACCCGCCATCTGGAAACGTCTCAGAGCGAGAGAGAGCGAGCGAGATACGCCATTCACAAAGACAAAAAAAAAAAAAAAAATCATCCGTCATGATCCCAAAGCACACAGACTCGCCTGCCGTTTCGCCCTCTTCGGCGCATCCCGTCAACGAGAATACCGTCCACGGACGCACCGAGAAGGACACGAGTCGTCGACTGAGGAGGAGCGCAAAACGGATATTATCAGCAGTTCGAAAAGAAAAGAAAAAAAAAAAGCTGACAATGAGAATGAAAGAAAAAAGCCATTTGTGCTTTTTTTTTTTTTTTTTTTTTTGCCAGTGCTTTTTCCGCGTTCCAGCAGCGTCCGAGGAGTCGAGCTCACAGAAGACTCCGTCGTCCCCAGAGTGCTCAACAGTGTCTGGATGCACACGCGCGGCCTCCCCCCTCCCCCTCCCTATCATAGGGGGCCCAGGCACTGCCCGAGCGTCGGTTGTATGGTAATCGCAATTGCTATGCTAAAAAAAAGCGCCCTCTCATTTCGCTCTTCCACCTCCCCGCGCTCGCTGCAACTGCCGCTTCGTGGCTCTGGCTGGAAACGGGGCAGCGGGGGGCTTTGGTCTCAGAATGAGCCACTCGAGTGCCTGGTGCTGGTGGCGTGTGAGTGCAGTGGGCGCCATACCGAGCAACAGCACTTTGACGGTTCGCTTGGCGACGCGGCGCTCCACCGCAAGCGCTCGCTCGATCGCGCGGTTTTGTTGCTTGGGTGTCCTGGGGGTGTCCTCGTCAGGTGGAGGACTGATGCAGCAGCTCATGGCCAAAATAACACCAACAAGGAAACAGGGAGGAAGCTTCTCAAAGCGAAGAAGGAGAGACAAAAAAAAAAAAAAAAACTAAGAAAAAGTTAACGAAAACTCGAAAAAAAAAAAGACTGTTTCGAAATTGTGAATTCCGTTTTAAGCCATTTTCGAAATCCGTTTTCTACGCATGTCGGTATTTCAACACCAACCAAAACGAGCGCAAACAATAGTTCTACTCATCGAAAACAAAAGCATGACATTGATAAAAACACAAACTTAAAAAACCCTGCGAGTTCGGGGAGCTCGGAGGACGAAAGCGAGTCTGGTGCTTTCAGATGCACGCCACCAGTACGCGCCACCACAGAAGAAAGAGACCAACGAAACGTGCACGCGATCCATTCAAAACCGTGCAATCGAAGCCAATGTCGCCAGACAACAACAAACTCAAGCAAAACTCGAGCAAAACAAGAGCTCGAAATATGGCGCTACTCCATGCTCAGCAACGTACGGCCGGTGTCTGGTTCATCCTCGACATGTGTGGTCACCACGCGCTCGCACAAAGTCAAGGACATGTCAATAACTTGGCTGGAGACAGCGGCAACTATTTTGGTACAGCGGCAAACGCAGAGAAAAACGAAAAGAACGCAAGGAAAAGAAGAAACAAACAAAAAAAAAAATTGTCAGACTCAGACAATTTGTCACATTCTCAACGTGCCGCGAAAAGGCTCAACACGGCCAAAAAAAGGGTCAACAAACATTTCGCCTTACGAAAATCAACAAACGCGGCGCGAATGTCGCCGTGCTCCTCGTCGATCAGATGGATGCCAGTGGCCAGCACCACGCTAGCGGCGTGTGCTCGGCGTCGCTCAAAGAGCTGGAGATAGGTCGTGTCGCTCTGACTTCCGGTTGCTTTCAGCACCATGTAGCTCTCTTCAAGAACGCGCACAGACTCCTCGCGAAGCTGTTCCTCGAAATCTGGTGGAAACGTCACCGGGACGAGTTCCGTGTCGTGAATACTACGCGTCATTCAGAACCGTAGAAACCAACTCGTCAGCGCGTGCCATTCAGAATCCAGAGCGATGCGGAAGTGCCAGGACTTACAATTGCACGACTTGTTGGCACAAGTCCTGCATGTGGTTGTACACTGTCGGAACGCGGAGCTCAAACTTGAGACGGCAGCAGACATCAAGCTCGCTCTGCTCAGACGGTGGCGTGACTGCCAGTGAGACAGCACGTCGAGGCAGCAGGGGGCAAAAATCAGAGAGGCTGATCGCTGACCTGAATAATTTGCTGCGGCGTGTATTGGAACTCGAGCAGCATTGCATACTCGTAGATGGACAACTGTCTCGCCGAAGAATCAAGCTGGTGCGAGCGGGGATGGTCCAAGCATATGGACGTAAGTTGACAGCCCAAAGTCAATTTATTTCGCCGAATTCCATACCTTTGTAGCCAGCGAGATGCATGTAATGATTCGCAATCGTGCGCTCATTAAATGGGTTTGGAGGAGGTTTTGAGCGTCCAGCGTTAATCCTGTTGCTGGCTCGACGCTTTTTGGTTTTTTTGTTTTGTTGTGGACAGGGTCGGGTCCGTGAGACCAAAAAGTAGGAAATGACAATAAAACGAGATACAATACGCTCCGATACAGCAAAAAAAAAAAAAAAAAAAAAAATCTTCAAAGCAAAACCACGCACGCGACTGTCGCGTCTTCGCTGCAAACCAGCGTCGCGCGTTCCGGATCGTGTGGCGCAGGATGAGACATTCATACCCGCTCATGCAACTTCCAAAGACGCCGAAAGCGGATCGCGCTCCGTTCGTCCAGTGAGCTCGGTGATCGTGCGCTGCAGCCCACCCACATTCGCTCCTGGCCGCTACCACGCACGAGCACAACCACGCATCATCTGACCACCTACCGGGCGCCCATGGAACCGTTGGTCTGCCTTGTGGTCCGATCTGGCATGGATGACCCCGGCGGAGGTGCGCTGCTCGAGCTGCTGGACTGCTCGAGTTGCTTAGTTGACAGCTCAATCACTTCATTGACAACACTGTCCATGAATGCATTGAACAGCTCAAGCGCTCGGAAGCGGACGTCATCCGACAGATTGAAGGCCTCTCCGAACTCGAGCACGAATTCTTTGTCGTTTTGCAAGCCCACGATCAGTGACCAAGATGACAAGTAAAGAGTCGCGCAGGCAAGAAAACAAAAGATCCAAAGGTGGCGTCCCAAGAAAAAAAAAAAAGAAAAAAAAAAAAGGCAAAACTGTCAAAAACATCCCCGACCCATGCTTACGGAAAAGAGCCGAGCGCACAAAGAGATTGACATCAGAGTCCTGGCTGGCAAGCGGGGGTGTCTGTGGAATCATGGCCAGGATGGCTGCCGAGGGTGTGTAGTTTGCCATTCTTGCAAGTCAAAGGCAAACCAACTCAGAACGCGTCAACGCAGAGCGAGAGAAACAACGACTGCCCCTCTCCGCGCCCACACCGAGGTACAGTATACTGCGCGGCTGCGATAGGTAGTAGGAGCAATACACTACGTCAACCAAGAAGAATTTAATAATGCTCCAACTTGAGCGTATCATACAAAAGAAAACAATACACAAATCTTAAAACGTGTCAACTATGAGAATTGTTGCTGGAATTCTTCCTTCAGCCTGGCAAGACATGTCTGTACAATACAGTCAAAGCATCAAAGCGTCAAGAAGACAAACAAGTGAGCGCTTGCTTCCGACCAGCACTGCAGCCAGCTTCTGAAATCGTGGGCCTTACCCGATATGTGGCGTCGCGGCGGTACTTGCGAATGTCGGGCGAAGGGCTGTGTGGCAAGTGAATCAAGAAGGCGTCGGGCACCACAATGAACTGGTAGCCGCGCTTCATCAACTCGTAAATGTGCGAGACCTTGTTCCAGCCAAAGCCCAGGAAGCGAGGGTCGTATCTGTGGAGGAGTCGCAATCAAACAGCACGTTATCTCGTCAAAAATGAGCGCAGGGCAAGACACACAGACGACAAAAAAAAAAAAAAATAACCACACAACGGCGTGCACATACCGGGGCACATCTCGACGAACGAGAATGTACGGCTCAAAGTCTTCTTGCCATTGAATAACATAGGGCGCCGTGGCCAGTCGGAACTTGTTGAAATCGGTCGGCGAGTGCCCTCGCGGCCACTCGTTGGCGCGGAAGGAAACAATCGACTCGGCGTCGAGCATCGAGTTCAGCTTGTTCTTGTTGGCAGGGAAGGCAAACTTGTAGTGGAAGGTTTCGAAGGCTGGCACAACCAAAGCTTTCGGGAGGTTCTTGTTGTCCAAGTCGAGGCTTGCAGCCATGGAGCTGGTCCGAAGAAGAAGAAGAAGAAGAAGAAGCCACAGCGTTCAAAGCAAAAACAGATGAATGCGAGGTGAGCAAGGTCGCGTTATAGATCGCCGTGTTGTTCATGGTGCGCGTGGGGATGAAAGGGGCAACTTACGCCAAATAGGTTGCCATCTGCGCGCTTGGCAAAAAGTCGATGTCGGCCAAGAACACATACGGGGTGGTGGCATGGTCCAGCGCCACATTTCGCAAGTAGTTGACAGGGAAGAGGGTCTGTACGCAGAATTGCATTTGGCAGTCAGTGAAACACCAAACCAAGGCAACACAAAACAAAACAACAACAACAACAACAACAACAACAACAACAACAAAAAAAAAATTGAATCAAAAAAACCTCCCACTTACTCCTTCCTTGAACACGAGATGCAACGCAATGTTCTTGCGTGTGCGGAGAATATCAGAGGTCTCGAAATGGTCAACAAGATCATCAACGTCATAGTCATTGAGGTAGAGAGAAATCGACAGCGGACCGCTCCATCGCTCTGCAATCTGCTCGAGCATGCCCAGACGATCCCACGACATTTGGGAAATCCACGTCACCTCCTGGCCCGTCTCCTTGGCTGTGGGAGGAATGTAGTCAAAGTAGTAAACGTGTGTGCGCGGCTTGGTGCTGGCTGCAAGACGGTACTCGATGCACGGATCGTCGCTTTCGACCTCGGCCTCTGAATGCATGGCGTGCGAGCTCGTTGCGGGGTCGAGAAGTTCGGGGCGACACGAGATGAGCTCGCGGCGGAGCGTCGAGCCGTCCAGCTGCGAAAAGGTGGCGTGGAGATGGCGGTAGTACTCGGTGAAGGCGTTTTGCACCTTCATCTTGCGGGGTGAGTTGAAGTGGACAATGCCGACGGCTTCCGGCGCGTTCTTGAGCTTGGAGATGACCGTCTTGGGGTCGCTGGGGTTGCCCTCGGGGGCAAACGTGGAAACCTGCCAGTTTTTGACGCTGTCGTGGCCGTTCAACGCTGCAATCACGCAAGGAGCCGCCAACGAGTTGTCGCTCAGCTGGAGGTTCCATGTGCACGGGAGGCGGTACACGATCGAAGACTGGGTGAGAGCCACCGCGTTGATAACGTCCTGGTCGGCGAGCTGTGTGGTCTGCTTGCCAGCGGGTCGGAGAGCCAACTCCTTCATGGCCACGCTCAGCCAAGTCTCGTCCCATGCACGAAGGCGAAGGCGGTCAAGGCGGAGAAGCATGACGCCAGTGTTGAAACCGTGGCTCAGCGCGGGCCACGGCAGGCTCGGCAACAGCTTGGAGGCAGAGGTGGTCTTGCTGCTGCGCGCCTCCTGCTCAATGTACCACTCTGACTGGTTTTCCACCAGGCCAAACATTTGGTCCTCGGTGAACTCTGAAAAGTGGCCCCACAGGTGTGCCACGTCCCGCATGAAGAGCAAGTCCGTATCGAGGCTGAGCACATGCGTGACCGACTCTGGCAGAATGTTGGCCAAGACCAGCTTGATGAGGCCAAACTTGCCCGAGTAGTGCACGGTCGGGATGGACGCCACCTTGCTCTCGAACGGCGCCAGGTCGTACAGCGACAGCTCGACGCGGCTCAAGTTCCACGTCTCAATCAAGGTGCCGATCGGCTCGCGCGACGCCTCGTCGACGACAAAGTGGAGGTGCAAGGGGTTGGTGCGGTAGAACAGAATGGACTTGAGCAGCGGGACCATCATGCGCACCGACCGGAAGCCAGCGCACACAACCACAATGTGGATGGTCTCGCAGGTGGCGGCGCGGGGCGACATGGCGGCGTTGCGGATTTCCCGCACCAGGGTGGCGCCGTCCCATTGAGCAGCAGCATCGCCAGCCGGAGGAGGAGACTGCTGCGAGCCCGTGCTGTCGCGGCGCTGCTTGGCCGAGGCAAAGTACGTGGTCGCCGTCTGGATGCTGTTGAGGAGCATGCTGGCAGCGTCGTTGCGCGTCTGCAGTGCAGCCAGCTCCTGTGCATGCCGCTGCCTGAGCTCTTGCAGCTGACTGTCCTGCCTGTCCGCAGTCTGGTCGAAGGCAGCCTGGCGTCGGACGGCCTCAGCCTGGGCCAGCTGGAGTTGTCGAAGCGCCTGCTCGTCGCTCGCGGATTCCGCGCTCCGTGTCAAGAACGGCGGCACCTTGTTTCGCTCGGCCATGGCTTCTGCAAGCAGCAAGCGGATGTGGAAGTTTTTTGGTGCATGGTTTGAGTTGTCAAGGCAGGGGAGGCGGGGTTGGCAAATAGAAATTACAAAAAAAAAGGGTTGACAAAGAAGCGTCCGTTCTTTGCTGCTTGACAGTTTCAAAGAGGCAAACAACCTCTCTCACACAATCTCAATCTCTCTCACACAATCTCTCTCTCGCTCTCCAGGTGCGATTCAATCAACAGCAGATTGAGAAAACAAAATGACCAAGACTCAAAATAAAAAACGACGGAAATCGGAATCCAGCCCGCCCATCTCGAAAACGGTTTGACGGCATGGGGTCAGTCTGGGTGCGCGCTCAGCGTCCTCCGCCAACCGAGATCCACACCCTCCCCCCACTCAAAGAAGACGACCAGCGTTGACTACGTTGCAAGGGGTACACGGAGACGCATCGCTTCAGCCAAGCCGTGGAAAGAAAAAAAATAATATAAAAAATGGTGGAACCAACTGAGTGTGATGAATTTGACAGGTTGTCAGTTTTTCGATCGGCCGATGGCATATCCCCCGGTTTCTAATGCAAGCCGCCCTCGTCAACCCCCACCTCTCGATGATGAGGAGGTGCAGCTCTGATGGGCCTTGGGTGACGGAGCGGCGCCCAGCGGCGAGGAGGGAGGGCAGGAGAACCGCAACACCAGCCGTTTTGGATTTTTTTTTTTTTTTTTTTGGACAATGTTCGATTTAGCTGCCGAACCCACAAACGCCGATGCCACCAAAACGCAGAACGCCACCCAGACACACGACCACGCAGCGCTCTCGCGTTAATGACGAGCAGTCAAGCCAATGTGCAAACGCAACAAAGTGCCGTACCGTCTCGCATGCGAGCAATGCCGAGAACTGCCACAACAGCCACGACAGCGAAAACCGCCATGCGTCGAGCCAGTCTGGAATTCATGATTGAGGAAACCCAAAGAATGAGAAAACTGAGACTGAATGTCCGGGATTCGGAGGCGGTTGAATCGAAGTACTGTAGGAGTTTGATTGAAAAGAACTTTCATATCGTCAGGGAAAATGAGTCCGATTCGGACGCTTTGTGAAAAAGTTAAGAAGGGGATTGTTTGTACAGTAGTCATACAGCAATGTACACAAAGCAAAGTAGACAATAACATGCGTAAATATATCGAGCAAGAAAACACACAAAAAAAAACCAATGGCTGCGGGCTGGGGCTTCAGTAATCCTCTTCCTCGTCGCCGAAATTTCCGGGAATGACCGTTTCGGGAAACCCGTCCGTGTTGTCGTAAATGTTGCCAATGCTGCTTTCACGAGAGCGGGTGCGGACCATCTGGAAGTCAACGTGCCGGCTCTTGTGCTCCTCCTTGATCCACGAGGTGCGGATGAAGGGTCGCTGCTCGTAAATGTAGACAACTTCGCGCCGGCCGCGCTGCGAGGACAGCTTGATCTTTTCCTTGCACGTCGGGAAGCCCTCGATGCCAAGCACAATCTTTTTGAGGCCCTTCTCCTTCAAGACTTCCTTGACAAGGGCTCGGTTTTCGTTAAACCGGAGAAAGCGGTAGAGCGCAGATGAGCGAATGACTGTTCAAACAACAAAGGCAGGAGCACAGGCAGTGAGCACAGACAGGAGCAGTGACCAGCAGCAAAGGAACAAAAGCGGCAGCAAGGTGAGGACAAAACCAGTCTCGAGAAGCCCCCGCATTTTCCACATGAAGAAGGCAATACACAACAACAATCTCCATACTTTGAGCATGCTCCTCGCCCACGCCGGGCGGATCTTCGTCGTCCCAATCGATGGTATCAGTGTCTGTCAGAACGACCATATAGCACTCTCGGTCGCCAGCCTCGGCGCTCACAGCCATCGCGGGCATGATCAAATTGGTCAAGAACGATTCGAATCGTTTCCGGGCGCCAATGTTGGACATTTCGTGCATCAGTTCGCCTGCAAAAACAACATTGGCCACCACCAAAACCCCCCCCCAAAAACAAAATGATACACGCGAAAACTAAGCAACAATCTCCAAAGAGCTACAACTGCCGGCGAAAAAGCGCCTTCAGAATCTTACCCAAATCCTGCACACGGACGGTAGACATGTCGAAGGGCAATAAAAAGTAGTCGCATGCCTCTCGCAAATCACCGACGTGCTCGTTCTCCGGGCAAACGATCAGGCCTGTCGCGTAATAATCGAGCACGGCGCGAAAGATGGCCGGCGAGACCGGTTGCTCGATTTCGTACTCGCCCGTTGTGTTGGTCTTGCACATGTCGAATGCACTTCCAAACATTCTGCGAGGGGACGAGATCGTGGGCTGCAGTGAGTGAAACGAACAAACAACAACAACTCGGCAGCTATTTACCTTGCCAACATGGTGTCTGGATAGCGTTGGAACATGGCAGGATCGACGCGATAGCGATAGCGATGGCCACGAACGACAATAACGACACGAGACGCAACGGTGGCGGTGCCTGGCGTTCCGGACAGCAGCGGAGACACGGGATTGCAGGAGTGTGACCGGCGTTATCTGTTTTGGGCAGGGGCAATCCCGCTGCTGCACTGGCTCCAGGAAGGTGCAGGGATAAACCAGAAGTCTTGCGATCGGTCGCGGTTGGCAGTGTATGATGGCTGGGGTTCTGAGAAACAACACTGCCATCTTTGGTGGACGATGCTGCTGGCTCGCTGGACGTGTTTGCTCCGCCGCTTGCGGCATCGGATGTCACATGGATGCTGGGAGCGGCAACCGCTACAGACGCCTCGGCCGGCACAGGCTGGGCGGCGGATGACGCAAGCTGAGGCGTTCTTGGTCCGACAGCGTGCGGAAACGTCGCGCCCGAGGAAGCTGGCGCGTAGACCGCCGGCTGGACGTCCACAAAGAGGTTTCTTGACTGGGGAGAAGCAGCTACCGGGGACGCAGATGCGGATGACGTGGAGGTGGAGCTGCTGGAAGCGAGCGCGCGCTGAACGAGCTGGAATGGGCGTGGAGCAACTCCGACGCCGCCGAGCTCTGTGGAGGGGATGGTCGCGCCACTCCCGACTCCGGTTGGAGTGGCAGCAGCAGCAGCAGCAGCAGGAGGTGGGCATGGTTGCACTGTTGCTGCTGGCGATGCGGTGGG
Source organism: Capsaspora owczarzaki ATCC 30864 (assembly GCF_000151315.2). Classification (NCBI taxonomy): domain Eukaryota; class Filasterea; order Ministeriida; family Capsasporidae; genus Capsaspora; species Capsaspora owczarzaki. The sequence goes on along the minus strand of NW_011887292.1, from coordinate 568,368 downwards.
CGAGAGTGGCGGCAGCGACTGGCTCAAGCGCGTCACTCGCGACGAGGCTTGAAGACCACCAGTACCAGCGCCAGAGCCACCAGCGAACGGAGACGAGTTTAGCGCAGTGGTGGCAGGAGGCTGCTGCTGGTGCTGTGGGAAGACGAACGGCTGCTGGTGCTGGTGCTGGTTGTGGTGCTGGTGCAAAGCGAATGACGCCCCAGTCAAACTGCCGCTACCGCTCACGCTGCTCACGCTGCTACCACTGCTACCATTTCCGCCTGCAATTTCGCCATAGTGCTGGAACGAATTCTGCTGCTGCTGCTGGAGTGACGACGGTGACTGCCAGTGTCTCTGTTGTTGTTGCTGCTGTTGCTGTTGCAGAAGCTGCTCTTGAAATCCAGACATGCTTTGTTTCTCAGCAACTCTGCACACACACGCACACACAGCTGTGTTGTCCACTCTATGAAGAACGATATTTCAAGAGTGAATTCAATGGATGGTTTCAAACTCAGTCTCCAGTCTTTATTTTCAACAATGCAGCAGCAGCAGCAACAGCAGCAGCAGGCGCAGTCGACTGAGATTGGCAACGAGCTTCAACGAACAAAGCGGCTGCAGCTCGAACTCCGAAGCCTCGTAAAGAGCGGCGAGTACGACATTGACCTCGGCGGTGACACTGGAGGTGAGTTCAAGCCACGACACGTACACGTACTCATTCCCCCCAGATGCTATGGAGTGGAGTGGAGTGGAGTGTGGAGGAAAGCTCAGGAGTGGAACGAGCAAGCGCGTTGCGACTTGGCTTGCAAAAGCAAATCTTTAGCTGTGTCATGTTCCTCAGCTCGCCTACTCTATTTGCTAACCCTCTCTTCTCTTCTCTGAATATAATGCACGACAGACGCGCTCGACATCTGGAATATCAAGCTGTACAAGAAAAACCTGCCGCAGGACTCCGGGCTGGCGGCAGACCTGGACGAGCTGATCAAGCGCAACGGCCAAGACCACATCCACTTGCAGGTCAACTTCCCCGCGCAGTACCCGACCGAGCCGCCCTTCTTCCGGGTGGTGTCGCCGCGATTCAAGTGGCACACGGGCCACGTCTCGGTCGGCGGGTCGGTCTGCCTCGAGGTCCTCGTCAACACGCACACGGCCGCGGGCTACAAGTCCCGCTACGTCATGGAGTCGCTCCTCTGGATGGTCATCATCAATCTCGTCTCGGACAACCCGGCAGCGGGCGTTGGTCCGGGCCGCATCGATTTCGACGCCATGTTTGGGCCCCAGCCGCGCACGGGGTACTCGGAGGACGATGCTCGCAAGCACTTTAATCGCATCATTGGCCAGCACGGCTGGATTAACTGGAGCGCCGACGGCCGCAAGCCGTGCTCGTTCGCCCCAAACTGCTACAGGAAGAATCCCCAGCACTGGGCGGAATTTTCTCATGAAGGGCAAGAGGCGCCGGTCGAGCGCGACGATGCGCCACCGTACCAGGCACCCAGCCCTCCGGTTTCAACCCTGTCCCCGCACGCGCAGCCCTTCGTTCCTGCCCGCAGTCCGTCCTCTTCTGCAACGCCAGTTGACGGAGCAGATCCCGCGCGGTCACCTTTGCGGCAGTAACCGCGCCGAAGCGTCTGTTTTGGTTGCTACTGTAGAGTGTGCAGTTTTGATATTGTCGTTGTGATCGATGTTGTTTTATGTTTGTTGTTGTTGAAGATTAAATGGTTAGGGCATACACACCACTCACTCATGGTCGGAATTTTTGATGCTTTGTTCTTTTTTCTCATTGCGAACAACGAACAAACCACAACACGCCAAAAAAAGAAGAAGTAAAAGACCAAACCACCACCACACAATGAAAAGAAACAACACCCTTGCACGGAACCAAGAAGTTACACTTGGAAGGCCTCGGGATTGAGCGCATCTGCATCATCTTCGTCCTCGTCGTTGAGGTGGAGAACAGGGAAGCGCGGCGAAGCAGGGGCGGAGGCGCGCGGCACCTTGAACAGCGCGACTTCCTCGTCCTCTTCGTCCGTGCCGTCGTCGTGGTGCGCCGTCATGCCGTACACTTCGGGGTAGGTGCGCTTCAAGGCAAGAACGCGAGCCTTCTTGTAGTACAGTCCGAGTCGCTTCCAATCCAGCAACTCTGACAGACGCTCGCAGCGGTTGCGCAGGTTGATGCGCTGACGACGTGAGAATTGGCAAAAGTCAAACATGATTCCTGCGAGCTGGTCGATGGATTCGTTCGCCGACTTGAAGCGACGGTCGACAATGTACAGGCCGTACGAGTGCGGGTCTTCCACATGCTCGTGCACAAACGAGCCAAAGCCACTCAGGTTGGACGTCACCGATGGAATGCCGAGCACGGTGCACTCCGCTGGGGTGTAGCCCCACGGCTCGTAGTACGATGGGAAGACACCCAGATGGCATCCGCGAACAAAGTCCTCGTAGTCCATAGGAATGAGCGGGTTTGTGGAGCTGAGGAACTCGGGGTGGAAGATGACCTTGACGCGGTCTGAGGGAGGGGGTGTGTGGGGGTGAAATGGTGCAACCGGGATTTTAGCATGTGATGGCTTTTTTGTTTTTGTTTTTCTTCTTTCTGCCTTGCAACGGGCGACAAACTTACCGCTGTCGTCGTTGAAGAGACGCACTCGTCGAATGTGGTTGAGAATCGGATCTTTGCCATCGTCCACCATGTTGTGCGTGACGACGGGAGGCAGGCGAGGGTTTTGCAACGCAAACATGCAGCGCTTCAGCTGCACAATGTCTTGCTCGGACAAGAGCAACTTGCCGTCAGGCATGGTACCACTGAACAGAGGAAGCATGACAAGCATTGAGTTGAAGGGGGGGGATGAGATTTCGAGCTTTCAAAGAGGGGAGAGCAACACCAAAAACCACGTACCGCAAGGCGGCTTCGAAAATCCTCTTGCCGACAGCCTTCTGAATGTCGGCGACAGAGTCGCTAAGTTGCTTGGTGACGGCTTGGCCACGCAGCGCTTCAACGTTAAAGTTGTTGGTCGGTGCCGGCATGATCAGGAACGCAACGACCGTCATCTTGCTTCCAGCAGCCTTGAGGCGGTGGTTGAGGCGTGCAAGCGATTCAATGAACACATCCGCGCCCTTGTTCGAGTACTCGTAGCGGCCGGCGATGAAAAAGTACAGCGTGTTGTCCAGATCAAAGTCATAGTGGCTGCGGTGTGACAAAACGTCAAGAAACAAATAACGGCATGAGCGCCAAAAGCACTCGCTGTTGCGGGGAGTTTCACAACATAACACTGCGTCGTACCCGTAAAAATGACCACGCACAAAGGCGTTGATCTTCTCCTTGTGTTGAGCGTGAAGGTTTTGGAATTCGTGCAAGGCGCTGGGCAAAAGCAAAGACCAAATGAAAAAAAAAAACAAGTCAATTTTGCGAGCTGCAGATCTTTTTTTTCTGTTCAATCTGAGCAACTGCGAACCTGAACTTGACCACGTTCAGGCCGTTGGGAAGTATTATGTCGGGGCGACGCTTGAGCAGGAACTCTGCTTCATCGCCAGTGATCTGGGAGACGGTGGTAAAGACGTGTGCGCTGTGGGCGGCCGCGCGCTCGATGCAGTAGCGGTGGTAGATGCCACGCTGTCCTGCCTCGGCGTCAACATCAAACTTGGACAGGTTGTTGTAAAAGTCGACATTTCCAGCGCAGAGATAGCGCCCGAGAAGTGTGGCATGCGTGGTGAAGACGGTAGCGACACGAATCTACATGGCGAAGAATTGGCATTGAGAGCTCGATGGAAACGCGAGTTGCGCCCGTTGACAAACGCTGCTGGTTCAACACGATACGTACCTGACGAACACGCAGCAGCACCAGAGCCACGCCCACGAGCCATTCATGGAAATGGGCCAAAACGGTTGCACTTTCGTCGAGCTGGTTGCGGAACTACGTTTGGGGGGGGAGAGAGCCAAAACAGAACAAAAAAAGGAATGCAGGCTTAGCATCAAGCAAGCAGGCACAACGGCACGGGACTCCAAGTGTCGGTCCATCTGCACGCACCTCGCCAAGGAACCACGAGACCAAGTAACCAAACAGAACGGCATCGTTGGTCTCGCGGTCGTCCGCAGGCGTGCCAATCCTCGTCGTTTCCCAGAGGTCGGCCTTCCACTCGGCCAGACGGTGCGCCGAGGCAGCAATGTCAAACATCAGCACCTGACGAGCAACGGAAACAACAACATCAAAAAGGAGAGGGGGAGGGGAAAAAAGTGAGCATTGATTGCGCGTGTGGATCGTTTTTGAGTGCCATCGCCGTACCTTGGGATAACCGTCAATCAGCCAGCGACCATAGTGGACAACGGCGCCTTGGGCACGCATTGCATCCAGAGTGCGTCGGAAGACTCCAGCCTCCGGCTGAACGAATTCGACTTCGGTGCGTGCCGATCCCGTGTTGTACGGGCCCATCAGGCAGAAATTCTCGCCCAGCTCCTTGGACGTGATGGCGGCCTTGGTCTTGATGACTGTGTAGATGCCTCCAACTGTGATCAATATGATCAAAGTGAGCGACAAAATTTTGGCAGATTTGGCAGATTTGGCAGATTGGGCGCCATCGACTCTCTTTCCTCTCTCTTTCTCTCTGGATCATAATCGGATGACGACTGCACAACATTGATGCAACAAGGCGAGACGCAGAGTCGATGGTCGATCAACGAAGCTGTGCGTGCTCGAGATTAGATGTGCGCGCGTCTTTTTTTTTTTTTTTTGTTTTTTTTTTTTTTTTGTTCGGTTCCGCGCTGCTGTGCGATTCGGATGAGATTGAGGCAATTGAATCACTGATACTGTTGATGATGTTGATGATGATGATTGTGAATCGCACTCGTCGTCGTCGTCATCATCACTTTCGAAAAATCACACTTTTAAAAACAACCCCAATAAAACTGCTATCTGCTGTTGTTTTCGTCGATGATGGCTCAATCCAGGCACAAAAGCACTCTGGGAACGCACGGAAGGTCGTTTCGCTCGTCAGTGCAATGCTCGAGTGAAAGAGAGAGTGGGAGTGAGTGAGTGAGAGTGAGTGAGAGAGTGAGTGAGAGAGAGATCATCGCCTTGTCCCAACCAACCTGTGATTCTCGCTCTTTGCTCACAACCCCGCTCACTCACTCGCCATGCATGCTCGCCTGTTGCGTTCTTTGCGCCAACTCACTCACTCCACTCGTACATGCACGCTTGTCTCTCTGTCTCGTGTGCTGCTTGCGATTCACTCCCAGTCCCTGTTTGCCCCTTTTCTCCCGCCTCCGATCGCCACAAAAAATCCTGACTCACCCTTGTTGGCGACCTCCCATGCAATCTCAAACACGTATGGCTTGGGACGCGAGCTGGTGGTCGACGCATCAGACGCCGAGATGGACATGATTCAACAAATCCAAAAAAAAAAAAAAAAAAAAGTTGACTGGGATTTCCATTGATTTGGATTTCAACCCCAAACGCGATTCAACGGACCAACGGAGGAAGGCAGAGGAAAAGGGTCAGCCAGTTGATTATAGTAGAGAAGTAACAACAAAAACAAAGTCAAGTAATCCAACAGGAAGTGAAGCTGAGCCCCTTCTCATGGGATGGGTTGACAATCTACTTTGCTTTGAGCGTGCAGTCACCCAACCATCGCGCTCGTTGCTGCCCCAAAGCTGCTCCTTAATCTGACCCCACAACGAGTGCAAATAAATGAAAGGCTCATTTTCTGAATGCAACAAAACCGATCTCGCACACACACACACACACACACACACACACACACACACACACACACACACACACAAATCCTGCATCCCTCTGTGCGTCGTTCTGATTCTCAATTGCTGACTTGAGTGGTCGTGACAACTCTTTGCACCGTTGCATGAAACCCGCGTCCTTTTGTCTTTTGTATGCTTGTTATTATTATTCGTTATTATTACAATATTCCTGTTTTTCAGTGTGTTGTCTGAGCCGTTCAGTTGTTCAGTTCTGTTGTTTCTGAATGAGCGATCCACAAAGCTCCGCATCGGCCGCGGCTGCTGCTGCGGTGGTCGCGACACAGCCGCGCGCACAGCTGCTGAACGACGCCGCTGCGGCCATCCAGTCGGCGCCACGCAAGCTGCGACTGCGCATCACCCGCATCACACGCCAGGGGCTGCCTTGGTTTGAGTGGATTGTGATTGGGATGGGCATTGGCGCATTTGAGCTCTATCTGTACTCGCTGCCGCCGCCGCAGCGCCGGTTCGCCTTCCAGGTGCAGCTGCTCGTCTTCATCGTCGCCATCCTGCTGCTGGTCAACCGGTACATCTGGCGGCGGCTCATCCTCGACACCCGCTTGGCCGCCACCAAGTTTGCCTTTGCCCGCGTCCTGCTCGGCGTCTTCTCCGTCCTGGTCGTCCTGTCCTTCCCGCTCGGCCGCATCCATGTGTACTCGGAGCCGGGCTTGCTCACCCTTGTCGCCTACTCGTGTCTCGGCACCTTCTTCTTGCTCCTCACGTCGGTCGCGCTCACCGACCTCGTCTTCCTCGTCGCGCTCGCCGTCCGGCCCATCAACACGCACATCCGCTCGCCGTCCGACCTGAGCGCCATCGACCTGTCAGACACTCCCGGCGCTGCCATCTCTCCGCCACTGCTGGGCAACGGGCACCAACAAGCAGCAGGCCTTTTGAATGGCGCTGCAGCCACCACCGCCGACTCGAACGCGAGCGGAACTTTGGCCAAACAGTCTGCTGCTGCCTCTGCTGCGGACGAGTTTGGCCACAGCTACGGCCCTGGTAGCTACCTGGATGCGGCTGCTGCTGCGGCTGCCTCCGCGACAAATGGCTCGCTCAGCGGCGAAGAATCCGGCGCGTCAAACTCGGCCCACGCTGCTGCTGCTAATAGCTCGAGTCGGAGCGGTGGCTCTGCGACATTGAATTCTGTTGTGGGACGACGACGGCGCTTTGCCGGCACCACACACACGGTCAAGAAAATGCTTGAGGGCTCGCGAGTGGCCACGGCGCGTGTCAAGGCCGCAGTGTCTGTTCTGCTCGCTCTGAGCTTGAGCAGCTATTCGCTGTATACGGCCATGCAGCCGCCAATTCTGGTAGAGCTCGAACTCACGCTCCAGCGGCTTCCGCCAGTGTTTGACGGCCTCGTGTTGGTGCAGATCAGCGACATCCACCTCGGTCCGACCATCGGCAAGTCGTTTTTGAACAGCGTCGTCGACCGTGTGAACGCCCTCGATCCGGACATTGTCTTGATTAGTGGCGATCTTGTCGATGCGCACATTTCCTTGATTCGCGACGCGACTCTGCCACTTACGCGTCTTCGCCCACGGATTGGAACGTACTATTCAACCGGCAACCACGAGTACGTGCATGGCGATGTAGACGACACGCTTGCCCAGCTCGCCTCCACCGGTGTGCACATTTTGCGCAATGACCGCGCTCAAATCTTTGATCCGGCAGGCTCTGGCGAGTACCTGTACGTTGCTGGTGTGGACGACATTTCCAGCGGCGCGTACGGCCTCGAAAGCCACGGCCACGACATGATCAAAGCACTGCGCGGCATCAACCCGTCCAAGGAAGTGGTGATGATTGCGCACCAGCCGCGGTCCATCTTCCCTGCCGCCGACCTCGGCGTCGGCCTCATTCTGAATGGACACTGCCACGGCAACGGGCAGTTTGCTCCCTTCTTCATCCCCACCTACATTGCCAACTGGGGCTATGTCGCGGGCTTGTACGAGGTGAAGGGACGCATCCCGCAGCCGGACACGGACACGGACATGGACGGCACGCCCGACACGGTCGTCGGGGAGATTGTGGAGGAAGGAATCGAGGGGCACAAGGTCGCCAAGCTCGGCACCAAATCTGCTCGCACGTTTGGACAAGACATTGAGCACACCATGTACGCCTACGTCAATTCTGGCACGGGCCATTGGGGTCCACCGATGCGATTGTTAAGCACGTCCGAGATTACCAGGATTACACTGCGCTCGGCCCAGGCAGGCAACTGAGTCTGGTTGGGGTTTTTTTTGCATCTTTTCATTTCTGTCTTGCTTGATTATTGTACATGCTTGTTTGTCCATGGTTTCCTTGTTTTGTTTGTGTTGTTTTTGTTTTTGTTTTGTTTTGGTTTTTGTTTTGTTTTGGTTTTTGTTTTTTCGCATTCTGTTTCGCTGGATGTCACTTTCGCTTGGTTGCTTTATGAGGTGCCTTGATGGCCATCTCCTCCCTGTCTCTTGTAATTTTACCCATGTAAATTTTGTTTGACTTGCCAACGGGTTTTGTGAAGGGGAACAGCGCACATTTTCAAGGTGACGGTATTGATAGAAAACAAACCAGAACAAGAAAGCAACAACCAGATTAAATTTTCTTGTACTTGTAGCGCGCGCGGCGCAGCTCTTGCAAATCCGTGGTGGTCCGTCGCACGTCGTATTCGGTGAAAATCCAGAGCAGCGAGACAATCAACGACACCAGAGGAACCCAAAAGTGTCGCATCAGCGTGATCATCGAGTTGCTCTGCTCTGGTAGGTCGCGTGTATCCAACGCTTGCTCTACAGCGGGTCTGCCGTACATGTGTACGTAAAGTGTGGCAAGGCCGACCAGATGGCCGAACGGAGCAATGTACTTGAAGCTGCGCATTGTCAACGAAAGGGTGGAAAATTCAGCAACGAGAACTTGAGGGCTTGAGGGGTTTTGAGACGAAAGTCTCAAACAACAACGGTCCAAACCATACCGAAACCAAGGGATGCTTGGATCAGCGCCCTTGAGATCACATATCAAGCGTAGACATGTGAGGCTATTGGAAACGGCTGCCAGAAATTCGACTGGTAGAACGGTGGAGAACAAAGTTGATTCAAGTGCAAATCGACATCACCCACCCAAAGTGAGAACAGTAGTTGCGAAGACAGACGAGGAGCAACAAGCGATTCGACGTTTCCACACAGGAGCTCACCGATCAGCGCATCCGTCGTCAGTTCTGCCGCGCCAGGCATCACAAGCAGTCGAGCAATGAAGAGTGCAGCCGCCACTCCTGCGCCCGCAGCGATCGCAGTCTGTTAAGCATTGTTGGAGTTGCCACGATGGCAAAGCAGAGAGTCAGAATACGGCGAGTCAGTCAGTCAGCGAGCGTTTGGTGTCAGCCAAAGCAGGTCGTGAAACAGGAAACGCATTCGTTCGCTGTCATCACAGCCCGAATGATCGACAACAGCCTACAGCCCCGCGTCATCATGAACAAAATACGGTCGACGATTTACCCGAGACAGACGATCCACGCGATTTCCTGCCTCTGCGAGCGTCTCGAGAATGGACTCTTGCTCTGTAAGGATGACAAGGAAGATGATGACGAGCAGCACACCGTTTCAGCACCACGATGACCTGCCTCAGCAACAAAGCGTCCATCGTACCTGCTTCGTCTAGCAGTTCCACAGGCTCTTGGTGCTGTTGTGACGCATTTCCCGCCGCTGTTCGTCGCAGGGATGCCATCGATTCCAAACAGAGATCGGTCGAGGAGAAGAAGCGAGGACTGAGCGAGGCTGAACGAACGCTGACATTTAGTTGGATTCAAACCCCGGTCTAATGCCGCCTGTCTCATTTTTGATAGAGCTACAATCTATTGTCATTTGAGCTCGAATAATCAACCCCGTTCCTGTCAATGATCACCCTTCGTTTGACTCTTTGTGACTCTTTGTGACTCTTTGTGACTTGGTTTCCATTTCAACTTTGTTTCAAGCTCATTCCTCTTTTTCTTGTTTTCTAGTTTTTCGTTCACACACTTACAAGCCAACATGGTCGCGCCAGTGGACAAGAAGGAAGTGGCCGTGAACCCCGTCAGCTCGGACGATCCTGCTGCCAGCAAGAAGGCGCCCGCCAAGCCAGCGCCGGTCGAGCTGGTCAGTTTCAACGCAAAGCTTTGCACGACTCGTCCTTTCTCTCGCTCCCTCTTCCCCTTTCGCCTCTCCCCCGCTCTCCGCCCACCAGCCACAAAGCGAAAGACGTCACAAATCTCTCTTCAGACCAAAACGCACGCTCAGACTGAGTTCAGACGCGATGTTGAAAGGCAGACAGACAATTGGACGGCCGAAAAAGAAGTGACGGAAAACGGAAAACGAAAAAAAAAAAAAATGATGCTGTCACAGTTTGACCGCTCACTGGGCTTCTGATCGCGTCGATGGCAAGGCACGCTGGAGATGACGATTTGGATGCAGCTGAACAAACGAGTGAGGTGGGATTGCAAAAAAACGCCGAATGGAAGATAAACGCAACAAAACAAAGCAAAAACAGCAGCGAAACTGCGAAGAGAGAAAAAAAAAAAAAAAAAAAAAAAAAAAAAAGCTTCGCGATCTCGAATTGTTTTTCTCGATGATTGTGTTTTTTGAGTTTTCAGTTGCGTTTGCCGTGTTTGTTGGCTGTTTGTGTGCTGCGACTATTGACGTTGACGTTGTTGTTGTTGTTGTTGTTGACGTTGTGTTTGTTCTTGTTTGTTCGTGCAGTCCGAGGAGGACAAGCAGCTCAAGGAGGAGCTCGAAATGCTCGTTCAGCGTCTCAAGGTCAGTTCACTCACTCTTCTTCTGATCGTTCGGACTTGGTTGGGGGGGGGGGCGGAGAGAGAGAGAGAGAGACGTTGCTCTTGTCATTTGTAACAGCTTGGATTGGCACTGATGTTCGGCCCGGGGGGAAACAGGACCCAGACACGGCATTGCACGGTCCCGCTCTCGAAGCCCTGCGAACGCAGATTCGCTCGGCGACCTCGTCCATGACCTCTGTGCCCAAGCCGCTCAAATTCCTGCGCGACCATTACGCAGAGCTCAAGTCCATCCACACGGCCACCGCCGAATCGGCCAACAAGCGCGTGCTCGCAGACATCATCTCGGTGCTCGCAATGACCTCGTCCGAGGAAGGCTCTCGTGATTCGCTCCACTTCAAGCTGATTGGCTCTGGCGAGGAGTTGGGCTCGTGGGGCCACGAGTACGTGCGCCACCTTGCCGGCGAGATTGGCGTCGAGTACGAGGCTCGCAACGATGCAGACGAGTCCACGGACGATCTTGTTGCGCTCGCCAAGGAGATTGTGCCGTTCAACATGAAGCACAACGCTGAAGCTGAAGCGTGCGATTTGCTCATGGTGAGAGGAGGAGGAGGAGCACGAATCCGAGATGCCTTTTTCTCGGTTCAATGTGATGCTCACTTTGATTTGGTTTTCCACGCCTGCAGGAAATTGAGCGCCTCGACTTGCTCTCGCAGTACGTCGACGAACAAGCCTACCAACGCGTTTGCTTGTACCTTGTGAGCTGCGTCACCTATGTTCCCGAGCCCGAGGACGCTGCGCTCCTGCGCACTGCGCTTGAAATTTTCCGCAAGTTTGAGCGCTATCCTGCTGCTCTTCGTCTCGCGGCACAGCTGAATGATCTGGCGTTGATTAAGGAGGTGTATGAATCCTGCCCCGATAGGTAACGCGCATTGCCATGAGACGCTGTTTTTTTTTTGCTTTTTTTTTGCTTTTTTGTTGCTTTTTTTTTCTCCTGCTCTCACTTTTGACTGCCAACCCCCTTTACCATCATTGCAGCGCTGTCAAGAAGCAGCTGGCTCTCATTCTTGGTCGCCATCACATTTTCATCGAGGGTGGCTCAATTGAGCTGAACGATCTTATTTCAAACACCAACCTGAGCAGCCACTTCCTCTCGCTGGCACGCGAGCTCGATATTATGGATCCCAAGACCCCCGAAGATATTTACAAGTCTCATCTTGAGCCTTCGCGTGAGTATTTGGTCTTTTACTGTTGTTGTTTTTGTTGTTTTTGTTGTTGCTGCTTTTGTTGCTCTTTTTGCTGTGATGTTGCACGCGCCCTTTCACTCAACTCGCTGCTCTTTGTTTTTTTTTTCCCTCTTAGGTGGCGCTGGCTTTGGCGCGGGCGTGGATTCGGCTCGCCAAAATCTCGCTTCCACCTTTGTCAACGCGTTTGTCAATGCTGGCTTTGGAGTCGACAAGCTGTTGACCGATGACGGCCACAAGTGGATTTACAAGAACAAGGAGCACGGCATGATGTCGGCTGCCGCGTCTCTCGGCATGCTGTACGCATGGGATGTTGATGGCGGTCTTGCACAGATTGACAAGTATCTCTACACGGAGGACGAGTACATTAAGGCTGGTGCGCTGCTGGCATGCGGTATTGTCAACACTGGTGTGCGCAACGAGGCCGATCCCGCACTCGCCCTGTTGAGCGACTACCTGACCGACAAGAAGAACATTGTTCGCACCGGCGCAATCATGGGCTTTGGCCTTGCGTATGCTGGCTCGGCTCGCGCCGAGTTTGTCGACCTGCTCACCCCGGCTCTGAACGACACCCAGTCGTCCATGGAAGTGGTTGGCGTGGCAGCTCTTGCGCTGGGCCTGATTTTCGTCGGCACCTGCGACGGCGAGGTCACCTCGGCCATTCTCCAGACCATGATGGAGCGCACCGATGCCCAGCTCCAAGACACGTATGCGCGCTTCCTTGCTGTCGGTTTGGGTCTCACCTGCCTCGGCAAGCAGGAGGCTGCCGACGCGACTCTGGCTGCCTTGCAGGCCGTCCCGCCGCCGTTTGGCCGCCTCGCCCAAGTCCTCGTCGAAGCTTGCGCGTACACTGGCACCGGCAACGTTCTCAAGGTTCAGAGCATGCTCCACATTTGCAGCGAGCACTTTGACAAGGAGAAGAAGCAGGACGACACGCACCAGTCCATTGCCGTGTTGGCCATTGCTTTGATTGCCATGGGCGAGGATATTGGCTCGGAAATGGCCCTGCAAACAATGAACCATCTTGTAGGGGTTTTTTTGCTTTGTGTGTCTGTGTGTGTTGTGAGGGGGGGGGGGCAAAGGTTGCACTTTCACGACACTAACGCTTGGCTTCAAATGTGCATATCCACCCCCTTTCTTTTTGAACCATTAGTTGCAATACGGCGAACCCGTCATTCGTCGATCCGTGCCTGTTGCTCTTGCGCTATTGTGCGTGTCCAACCCCAAGCTGACGGTTCTCGACACGCTCTCCAAGCTTTCGCACGACAACGACCTCGAGGTCGCGGCAAGCTCCATCTTTGGCATGGGTCTTGTTGGCGCGGGCACGAACAACTCTCGCATTGCAGCCATGCTTCGCGGTCTTGCCTCCTTCTACCAAAAGGAGCCCAACCAGTTGTTCATGGTGCGCATCGCACAAGGTCTTTTGCACTTTGGCAAGGGCACCATGTCACTGAGCCCGTATCATTCCGATCGCTCCGCCCTGTCCCCTGTTGCTGCCGGTGGTCTGATTGCCGTTCTTGTTTCGTGCCTGGATGCCACCAACGGTACGTTTGCCGACTTTCTGTTTGGTGTGGTGGTGTTTTTTTTTTTTTCTTTTTCATCGGCAACAACGCGCAGTCGTCTGACTTTCATCCTTTGGTATTTGTGCTTGTTGTTTGCTTGTGTGTGCAGTGCTTCTTGGCAAGTCGCACTACTTCCTCTATTACCTGGTCACCGCCATGCATCCCCGAATGCTCATGACCTTTGACGAAAACATGAAGCCCCTGCCCGTCACTGTGCGCGTCGGCCAGGTACAGCGATTTTGTTTTTTGTTTGTGCATGTCTATTTCTTGGCAATGCTTGGTGCCATCGGAGACTGACGCGACACCGCTTTGTGGTTTTAACGCTTAGGCTGTTGATGTGGTTGGGCAAGCTGGCAAGCCAAAGACCATCACCGGTTTCCAAACTCACACCACACCCGTATTGCTTGCTTATGGCGAGCGTGCTGAGGTTGCCACTGAAGAATGTATGGCAACGGCTACACCTTTGCACTGTTTGTTGTTTGATTCGAACTCTTGCACTCACCGTCCGTCCCTATGTTTGTGAACACAGATATTCCGCTTTCCAGTTTGATGGAAGGTCTTGTTATTCTTCGCAAAAATCCCGACTATGTTGCCGCAGCGCCCGAAGAAGACAAGTCAAGCAAGTACAGCAGTTCGGGATGATTTTTTTTTTTGGTTTTTTTGTGAGAGTGTGTGTGTGTACTTTTCTCTGGTTATGCCCGCTGCTCTGTGCCATCCATTTCGTTGTAGTGTGCGTAAACGCTTTGCTGCTTAGAGTGTTCCATTCGTGCAACAGTTGTTCTGAAATGGAGAGCGGGAGAGTGAAATTATGTATTAGAACAAGAGAAGTGAGACAAGACAGCTTTGGCAGCATCGAGGCTGCTGCAACCGCCTTTTTTTTGTTGTTGTTGTTGTTGTTGTTGTTGTTGTTGTTGTTTTACTTGTAGGTGGTTACTTCTTGGCTGCAGCCGCCTTGGGCTTGTTTGGTGCAAGACCTTGAGCAACACGACGAGCGTTGGCACGGCGCTCGATGCGTTGCGCCTTGCGATCCTTGAGCTTCTTCCAGGGTGTGCGCTTGATCACGTACGGCTCGACCCCTCGACTGTTTTTGAGTGCATCACCATGATCAAAGGGAGGGGGGGGGGAAGGGCAAGTACGAGCATAGAATGATAAAACGTTAGTCATGGTCAACGCACCAAAGTACAAGCATTGCCTGGTGGTGCGCCATACCTGTATCGATCGCGCCACTCGCAAATGTATCGCCGGGTTGCGATTGGGATGCCCAGAGCGTTCATTTGGCGGGACGAGTAGCCCATCAGGGCAAACCACGACGGGAATTTGGCGAGGTGAGACACAGCCTCGTTTCCGATGCGAGTCAAAAAGAGCTCGACCGTCATGTCGCCTGTCAACGAAAAGAAAAGCAAAAAGAGTGTGGATGGCAAATGGAATGATCGTTGTGTAACGTGAGCAATGCAAACTCACAGCCACTCGAAAAAACGAAAAACAAAAATTGCTGCAAACAAACAAAAAAAAAAAAAGTGTCACTCGTACCGCGAGGCAATGGAATGCGCTTGGTGAAGGTGGACTTGCGCACAGCTTCCTTGAAGGACTTGTCTTCCGTGTAGAAACCAGTTGCACCGTTGGGGTTGACGGGAAGGACGCCTGGCAGGCCGATTTGGGCGGGACGACGCTCGGTCGCAGCAATGTGCGTCCAAGTGTGCGGCTGGTAGACTTGCCTGTCGTCGCCTTCGTCCCAAAGGGATGGGCCAAACCGACGGAGCAGCACAATACGCTCAGCAGGCGTGAGTTCGTCGATCGAGGTTTGGAACTTGAACAGCAGCTCGGCCTGGACTTCCTCGTCGAGCTCGTCCCAAAGGTCGGTCTCGTCCACCTTGTACACTTCCTCGAGCTCGTCCTCTGCTTGATCATACCCCTCTGACTGGAAGGCGGCCTCCGAGTCAGATGACGCGGCAGATGGGGATGCATCAGCGCTCCTTGTGGCTTGCTGTGAGGACTGCGGTGGCTGAGTGAGACTGGCACTGGCATTGGCGCTGGCATTGGCGGGACTTGGGTCGCGCTCGACTGCCCGTGCGAGAGCATTGCGGCGTGTATACCGCTGGGAGCTGGCCGAGGCGAGCGACGCAGCAGAGCCAGCGGCAGGGGCAGCAGCACGCGGACGGAGCGTGGCGAGCGAGCCAAACATGCGGCTGGACGACGACGACGACGACAACGACGGCGACGATGCCACTGTGGCTGTGCTGACAGTAGCAGATGTAGCAGTAGCAGCAGTAGCAGCAGCAGAAGCAGCGGTCGCAGTGATGGCAGCAGAGCGACGAGCAGTCAGTGAAGAGTGAGATCTCGCCATTGGGCACGATCGCACTGCTATTGCTGATGCTGCTCCTGATGCTGCTGCTCCTGATGCTGCTACTGAGGTTGATGATAGAAGCAGCGCGGTCTGCTTCCATGGAACAGCAGCACGAACAAGCGCTGTCGACGCCTGCAGCATTTTGTGGTTAAGGAGGATTGAAAACAAAGACTGAGACTGAGCGTCTCAGACCTAAACAACTTTTACCTTTTGTGTTTTTTTTGCCATTCTTTATTGAGCTTTTTTTCTGTTTAGACATTTTAGATCTACAGTACTGTACTCTGAGTTTCCCCAAAATCACAAAGCTCAATCCTTTTCCTTTGTCTATTTGATCCTAGCACACTCAAACAAATACAACCCTGACAGAGTGCATTACCAACAAACCGAGCAACAACCAAAAACAGCCAAATGTCGGAACTGTCCAAGCTGGACTATCTCAAGCGCTACATGAGCGGACCGGCGGCGTCGTCGTCGTCGTCGTCGAGCATGGCGGACGCAGACCCAGCATCATCCAAGCACAAAAAGTCATCCAAGCACCGCTCATCGTCCCATAGCAAGAGCAAGTCGTCGTCGTTGTCGTCGTCGTCGTCGTCGAGGAGGAGCACCGGCACGAGCGGCGGCGGTGGGATGAGAATGATTGACGTCGACGAGCAGCTGGACGACTTCCAACGCAAGCGCGGCGACGAGTTCAGCGATGATGATGACAGTGTCCATGCAAGTCGCAGCGGCGGCGTCGGGTTGCTGGCTGGCCGAGCAGAGCACGACGGAGCGACGATCGTGACGGACGTCAACGCGGCGTCGCGATGGAAGCCCGTCGCTGCGTCTGCCCATGACGACAACGACAACGACGATGGTCACAATCACCATCATCACGATGATGACGACGACGATGCTGACGACGCCCCGGCGATCGTCGGGCTGGATCCGAGGCGGGACGCTGCGCAGCGGGATTTGTCTCCGGATCGAAGGCGACGACAAGCACCAGCAAGGCAACGGCACGACTCTACCTCACCCACGAGGCCCGAAGTGGTCCCGAACGAACGAGGACGCTCGCCTGAACGCACGGTGCAAGCACATGCGCGCCACAGGTCGCCGTCGCCGTCACCCGGTCGACGACAGCGCACAAGGCATGATTCCTCGTCACCCCCGCCGCCGCATCCTCAAGCGCGTGTGCGTCATGACTCGCCATCTCCTGAGCGACGACCACCACAGCGAGACCTTTCTCCGCCCCGTCGAAGAGCGCGACATGACTCTCCTTCGCCCGACAGGGCTGCTGCCGCGGATCTCTCACCTCCTCGTCGTCGCGCCCGCCACGATTCGCCATCGCCCATACGTGCTCCGCAAGACTTGTCTCCACCTCGGCGGCGAGTTCGCCATGACAGCGAGGGCGACCTGTCCCCACCTCGGCGCGTTCAGCATGCCGATTTCTCGCCCGTGCGACGCAGCAGCTGCAGCAGCAGCAACAACGCGACGGGGACTGCTCATAATCCCGTCGCAATGATCATTTCACGTCACATTCCAGCCGATGCACAGTTCCCACCTTCTTCCGAAGACGCACAGACCGCTGATGGCGATGGCGAAACCGTCTACCGCGACAAGGCGACAGGCAAGCGTATTGACATGAGGCAGGAGCGACTGGCCCAGCGCGAGAAGGAAGCCAAGCAAGCGGAAGCCATCGAGCGGCGACTTGCCTGGGGCAAGGGTGCCGTGCAAAAGCAGCAAGCCATCGAACGGCGCGAAGAAGAGCTTGCACAAATGTCCAAGCCGCTCGCCCGTTACGCTGGTGACGCTGACTTGGAGGCACATCTGCGAGCGCAAGACCGCGAGGGTGACCCCATGGCCGCTTTTTTGAACTCCCGGCCACAAGGGAAAGCAGAGTCAGGCGGTGCTGCTGGGGTCACAAAGCCCAAGTACAGAGGACCGCCACCTCCGCCAAATCGCTTCAATATTCCCCCAGGTTATCGCTGGGACGGTGTTGATCGGTCGAACGGGTTTGAACGCCGTATCGTTTCTGTCGCAAACAGCAAGGTGATTCGAGAGCAACAAGCGTATGCCTGGGTTGCCAATGATGATTGAGCGATGCGCGCTAAACGCTCGATTTGACCAGGCAAAATAAACGCAAAGTATTGAACCAATTTTTTTTTTGCTCATCACTGTTAATCAAGTGAGATTCCGTCTGTTGACATAATTTGCAAGGAGGAGGAGGAGGAGGAGGAGGAGGAGGAGGAGGAGGAGGAGGAGGAGGAGGAGGAGGAGGAGGAGGAGGAGGAGTTGACTTTGGAAATGACGGACGGACTTCCAGGACGGACGTGGTGTCGGCGAGTACGGAAGGCACGAAATAGGCTTCGGAGAACCACTGGTTCATCAGACGGATTTTTATTGAAGAAACCAAACCACTTGAGAACTTCAAGAAACACCAGGTGAAACATGTTTACCAAACACCATAACATGAAAGAACTCAAATGAACACCAGCGACCTTGAAGGCCACGTAACTCGAACACGGACGACCAAGAAGGTCGTATAACTCCAACACAAACATACAAGCGCTCGAGTCAAACGCAAAAGCAGAACACTTTGTCAAAAACACCTTGTGGAATGTCCTAGAATCTCGGGCAAGGCACAGAAAACTCGTCGCAGCTCGCGCTGAAAGCACCAGAGACAACGCCAAAGTACAGGAGGCTCAATGAAGATTGGCGTACGTCGGATCGGAGGAAGCAGTCCCTGCAATCACTGCATAATTGCTCGTAGAGGCGGCAAGCTCCGGACGAGTCGAACCAGTGGCAAGATCCGGCCCAACATAGTGAAGCTCCTGGTTTGGCGTGGACTGGGCTGTGGCTCCAGCATTCATGTACGTGGGGCTAACACTTGCGTACATATCGGTCGATGCATAAAACGATTCGGGATGGTCGGAAAGCGCCTCGTACAAAGGATTGTGAGTGTTGGAATCATGCGCCATTGCTGCTTCGTACGCGTTGGTGCCATGTCCCTCTGCTTCAGCTTTCTTGGATGATCTGAAAACAGAGTTGCGGCTGCCCACAGTCGCGACAACGTTGTGAACCTGCTGCGGTTGGCCCGGCTTATGTGAACGGCGGCGGCGGAGCACGACCAGCAGCAATAGCAGCGCAAACACGGCAACGATTCCTCCAATAGTCGCACCGACAATAACAGGAAGCGGAGAAGTACTGGCTGAGTCGTTGGCGGGACTGATGCAAACACCCTGCTGCAAAATCCGGCCACCGTAGCATGCCGTGCAGTTGGTTGCCGAGGTGCACGTCAAGCAGTTGGCGCTGCAACACGACTCGGCTCCGGCGGCAAAGCAGGTCGCGCATGATGCGTTGCACGCTGTCGAGGAGAGAGTAAAGACACGAAGAACAAAGGCATAAGCAAAAAGGAGAAAAAGTCACATCAACACAGCCGCTCATCCATTTTGGCTGCGGAAGAAACTCACGAATTGGAGCCAAATAGTCGCCATATGTGCTCGGTGGGGCGTTTGGACCGGCAAACCCGTTGCCCCTCAAGGAGTTGCTTGGAGACTGCAGAGAAGTCAGGCCTTGGAAGAGGCCCGGCGGCAGGGTTGTCAGACCAGGATTGTCGGCGAGAGTGCTACAATGTCCCACTCAATCATGAGAATTGCAATATAGTCGGCGAATCACAAAGTTCTCTTTCAGCTCTTACATTGATTGAACGTTCACAAGTCCGGCGAAAGCGCGACTGGAAACGCTGGTCACCATCGGCGAGCCAGCAATGTCAGTCACAATCCTACAAACAACAGCGATGTTTGTCAGTGAGTGGTGGCGGCAATGTGAAGCAGGAGGGGGGGGGGAAAGCAGAGCATTCCTCACAAGTGTTGAACATTCGTAAGGCCGACGAAAGCGTTCGCGGGAATCACAGAGAGCATACTGTCAACGGTAATCCTGCATTTCGACAACAAACAAACCAAGTTGAAGAAAAAGGAGTATGTAGATGAGTCGCACGAGCTGTTCGCGCAACGAAAAACGCATCTGCTTCAAATAGCATACAGCGCGGTGACCCCTGGCAGCGACGCAAAGAGTTGACTCGAAATGTGGTTGAGCTGAGGCACTTGCAGACCACTAATGCAAACCAATGAGTGTCCAATAGCTCTCACGTGGACAAATCTTGTGTGTCGGAATTCTTACACCTCTCTCACGAGCTCGAGACCAGCGAAAGCGCTTGCCGCCACAGTAGCATTCGGTTGATAAGAAATGTACCTAACAATGGGGTCAAAGACCAGCGTGCAGACGAGAGGTAAATTTGAGGACGAGGCAGCTTGAGGCGAATCGCCACAAACGAAACTCACAAGGTACGGAGACTCGGCAAACCCGAGAATGCATTGCTCTCGATGTTGCGTAGAGGTGAATCGGCGGTGTAAGGTACGTACCTGATCACACATTTCACGATGAGAGACGTGGCCAGGATCGAAAATAAGAGGACGTATATGCTTACAGACTTGTCAGCGCCGTCAGTCCAGCAAAAGCATTGCTTGACAAACTCGAAATTTTGGTCTCCCAGAGGTTTCTGGCGAATCACGGGACAATGAAAGTTTTCTCGGTCAGCTTGATCTCGCAAGCACAGCTCAAAAACAAACAAATGAAAAAAAAAACACACAGACGCATAACACGTACAAGTAGGTCGTAGTGACGGGGATGTTCGTCGGAATGGCGGTCAGCGAGCTGCTGCAAAGCTGGACATCCGTGCCAGTGCAGGTACAAACGGCACACGCATCCGTCGGAGCCCAGCACCGGCCATTCGCCAGCACAAACCCATTGTAGCATGCGGTGCACACGCTGGTTGAAGTGCACGTCAAACAGTTGGCGCTGCAACACGACTCGGCTCCAGCGGCAAAGCAGGTCACGCATGATGCGTTGCACGCTGTCGAGGAGAGAGTAAAGACACGAAGAACAAAAGTACAAGCAAAAAGGAGAAAAAGTCAAGTCAACACAGCCGCTCATCCATTTTGGCTGCATCACATCTCCGCGTGGAAGAAACTCACGAGTTGGATTACTGGGGCTGCCATAGGTGCTCGGCGGGGCGCTTGGACCGGGAAACGCGTTACCACTCAGATCCGCTGTACGCAGTTTTGTGAGCCCATAGAACAAGCCGGGAGGGAGGGTTGTCAAGGTTTCGTAGTTTCCACCCATCGACCTATCGAAAACATTCGCACAGATTCAAACAAAAACGTTATCGGGTTGGTTTTGAAGAGACTGAGAACACGAAATAGTCCAGCTGAGCAACGCTTCACACTCAGCCCTCACAGGAATTCCAGTTGCAAAAGATCTGAGAATGCATCGGATGCAACGCTTGAAATTACCGGGTCCCAAGCTCCGTTGCCCAGGTATCTGCTCAATCAAACAGGAAATGTGAGACGTATAATCCAATCAAAAACCAGCCGAGGTAAATCCAACTGTACAAGTTTGTCAGCTGCGGGAGTGCGGCGAAAGCATGACTGGGAAGGACGGAAAATTGCGATGCGCTCAAGTCTCTGAACCACAAATTCGCAGCATTGTGAGGTCCAAGCAACAACCAACAACAGCTCAATAGATTTTTCAACCATACAGTGTGGTTAGCGCATGAAGAGCCGAGAACATTTCAAAAATCGGAGCGTTGAGCTGCGTCAGCTTCAGAGATCTTCAAGATCAGAAATGCTGAAAGTGAGAACAACAAAAGACGCATGCTTTCCACGCAGCCTTTCGTCGCTTTCGTCAGCGGCATACAACGTTGGCAACTCCTGGAGCCCAGAGTACGCGTTGGAAGCAAGGGTGAGATTCGGAAGCACAATCAAATTTCTGACGGTGACAAGTTTGTGAGTTGCATGGTTGGCGTCAAATAATTATGAAAACCCACAATGCAGTAACGCACAATGACTTCAAGGATGGCAATGGCTCAAACACGTTGTCTGCGATGCTGTCCACGGGACCGTACAAATTCCTGCGGTGAAAAAGGTATGATCCGACAAGCCAGTTGAGAATGCAATGGAACCTGAGTGAACGCGATCGGCCTCACTTACAGCGTCTCAAGAGCAGAGAGGCCGGTGAAGGCGTGAGTGTGTAGCGCACAAGGCTCCCCCCAATTCATGTGCAGAGTGCTCAGTTCGGTGAGCGACTGGAATACTCCAGTGAAACATATGCCTACGCCGTAGGGCCCTCTGCTCATGTCTCTGCGGAAATCCACCAAACAGTCAGAAGCGAACATAGCGGGCTGTAAAATGCCAGCAGACTGCAGCACCGTACAGGTCCCGCAGCGAGGTCAAGTCTTGAAATACATTAGTTGGTAGGCTTGTCAATAGGTGGACGTCCAGCGTGCTGATGTGTACAAGAGGGATTGAAACCGTCAAAATGCAGGTCACTTTTCCAAGCACGCGTCAACAAGATGGCTTACAGCGAGGTCAGGCTGGTCAACCCACTGAACGCTGAGGCAGCAATCGTTGTAACGGGTACAGAATGAAGCGACCTACCGCCGACGAAAAGTTAGTGTCAAAAGGAAACGACTACGCTGGCATTGATTCATGCCATGCTGAGGTCATTACAAGCTTTGGAGGGACGAAAGTTGGGCAAATGCGTGGTCAGGAAAACTCGTGATGCCAGTGCCCCATAGAGCGCTAAACAACCAGAATCAGTTATTTCGCATATGCAGTCGCAAGTTAGCATTGTGCAACGATATTCCGTACAGAGTTGTCAAATTGCTCAGGCCTGCAAATGCGTTGGGCGCGAGCGATGTCACGCGAGTTTGTGCCATGTATCTTTCGATCCGGTCGTCGCAAAGCATGGTGAGCGATGATGACTCAAAAAGCAACTTTGTGGTTCAACTAACTTACAGAGTTGACAAGGCTGGCATCTTTGCAAAGAGCTCAGTTGAAGCAGAAGACCCGACTGCAGGAGTATCCAGGTAGCTGAAGAAAACCAAAAGTAAGCAGGATTGACGTGGTTGAGGAAGACAACCGTACGCACGACAGCTCGAATGAAAAAACAAGCGACTCCTTACAAATATGTGAGAGCCGAAAAGACGGGAAAGGAGGTGGCAGTAGCAGTGGCAGTGCCAGTCATTGTCAAGGATCTGCGTAAGAGTCGAGAAGGGTTCATGGTCGCGTCAAACCTTGGCATGATTGACTTTCACCGGCCGCATCAGACTCTTAACGTCAGACCCTGACTTACAAGGACGTTAATTGCGACAGGCCATTGAAGGCGTTGGCGGCAAAATTCGAAAACTCGACGTTTTTCAGATCTCTGAGCCGTCAGCATGCGAGTGGAAATTAGGAACAAGCTGCAGCAAAACAACTGCGCCGCGGGTGTGCATACAAATAGGTAAGACTCGGGAACCCAGTAAATTGGTTGCCGGTGAGATCAGCGGCCAGATACGTTGCCGGAGAAAAGGTCCTGCATCGTTCAATGAATGGCACATGAGCTCAACGGCCGTGTCCCAAAAAAAAAGTGCATGTTGCGACCTCTTACAAACTCTGAAGGGTGGTAATCGAGCTTATCGCATTGAATGGAATCGCAGTGAGTCCGGTCTGCAAAAATGTCAGTCTCGTCAACTGGTTCAGGCCATCAAACGCATTGGAGGGAACACTCGTCAGCGGCGAAACGGAGAAAAAGATGTAAGTCGTGTCGATCGGGAAGTCGCTGGGAACCGCGGAAACGCCATAGCAAAACACAACGTTTCCCGCCTGGCACTGGCACATGGTGCAGGCGGACTGGGCAGCTGCTCGCTCAAAGCAAGAGAGCACCACCAGTAGGATGGGAATCAGCGCAATGGCAGACGATCGACGCCGCATTGCGAAAAGCGTCTGTCACCCAAAACCAGCAACCGTGAGCACAACAAAAACAGGCATGCCTCCCATCGCGTCCCATCCCTCGTCTCTGACGCTGTTCTTGCTCGGGCTCTCGCGTGAAACCGTGGTGGTTGAAGGTGCTTGCAAAATGGAAATCAGGGGCAGATCGCGACAGCATTTTGTTCCAAAACGGAATGTGTTTTTTTTTTTTTTTTTTTTTTGTTGGGCTTTTTGTTTTTTCTTTGTTTTTTTTGCTTTGTCTGTGCTGGTGCCTCATTCACTCACTCACTCGCACACACCATCGCACACACACACACACTCATTCATTCATGCACTCACGCGCTCACGTATCCATTCAGTTCTTTCATGCAGGGCAGCACCAGTCAGTTCTTTCATGCAGGGCAGCAGCAGCGCTGTATCAGCTGCCTGAAGTTGGGTTTTTGCCTTGTTTTGTTCATTTTGTTCTGCTGCAGGCATTGCGACACTCTCGACTGCATCACTGCCTTCTCCCCGCGGGCCCCTGAAGCTGTGACAGCGACTCTTAAAGCTGTTCCTGAGGCTGACAAGACTGCTAATGCTGCAGCGGCTGGAGCAGTACGACAAGGAGGGATTCAGTTCAAAGCAGTCCACGTTGCGTCCCCCACAACAAACAACAAAACAACAAAACAACAACAACAACCCCTCGTCCGGTCCGGCCAGTGTCAGTGCCACCAAGCGCATGCTGGTGTTATTCAGACCCATTTCACGCCGATGGTCGAATGCACAGATGGAGCTGGGAAATGGAAACATTTGGGCATTCAAGCAAGCTTACAAAGGAGAAAAAGGGAGAAAAGGGAGAACAGGGGCAAAAACAGTGAATGAGCTCCAATCATTGTAAACAACATCAAGGTCGATGGGGGTGGAATTGAAATCATTGCATTGGGACCGACGTTGTGAATGTCATCCGATCATTTTCAGACAGAGGGCATTCTTTGTTTTCTCTCTCTCTTTGTCTTTTTTTTTCTGTGCTCTTCTTATTTGACAGCTTTTTCCCTTTTTTTTTTTTTCTTTTTTTTTTTTTTTGAGCTTTTTTTGTCTCAACCATGCTCATCGCCAACTTCCGCGATGCCTACGAGCAGGTCAAACGCGACGCCCTGCAATCTGGGATGTCGGTGACGATTTTCGTGGCCCAGGACGTTGACGCGCTCGCGGCTTGCTGCATCTTGACGGTAAGCCATCGCGAAATGAACAATAAGACGCGCGGCGCGTTCAGGCGCGAAATCGTCAAGCCCGCTTTCCATGGATTTGGGGTCGCGCAGCTCCAGCTGTGCTTGCGAGAGTGTGTCCTTTTTGCCTGCATCTGCATCTAGAGTAGCTGCAGTGCTAGTTGTCGTGCCCCTCTGCTTTCTCGCGCTCGTCAAACTCCCGTTTGGCTGGCAATCGTGGAAAAGGACATTGGCAAAGTTTTTGGCGCCAAAACGAAGTGATTTTTTTTTTCTTGGATGGTTTTTTCTTTGATCTCACTCTGCTGCTGCTGCTTTGCCTGTAGTCCCTTCTCCAAGCGGATATGATTGGATACCAGCAAATAGGCGTCAATGGCTCCTCCGAGATTGCTATGCGCAGCGAGACAGACCTGGACGATGAGGTAAGGAAAGCCCAAACCAAAACCAAAACCAAAAAAAAAAAGGCCAGATTCCCGCGCAAACTTGGACTCGATGCGTTCCAGGCGATAGTGGCCCGCACGGTTCAAAGCACCTCTAACAAAATGCGTGTTTGTGTTCGTGTATCACTCGCTTGTGTTATAGGACCGGCCGAAAAAGTCCATCTTCTTGATCAACTGCGGAGCCTTTGTGAACATTGCCAAGTTCATGGTCGAGGAACACGCCACATCCACCTTCTACGTGGTCGATAGCCACCGTCCTATGCATCTACACAACATTTATTCATCGGAATGGGTGAGTACTTGGGAAGGCCATGGGTTTGCTTCTGAATGTTGTTTTGTTTCCCGTTTGCGTGTCTCATTCGAGCGCTCGCTTTCTCGCTCGCAGATTCAAGTGTTTGACGATGGTGACATGGGCCGCATTCCGCGCCCGGACGAGGTGTTTGACATGACTGAGTACAACGAGGATGAGGATGCAGACGAACTAGATGAGGATGAGGAATTTGCTTTGGCGCGCCAGCAAAGACGTGTACGTGCAAGTTTGTTGTTGTCGTGGAAGACTTGGGTGAAAAGGGAAGAGTCATTGGGAGTTTTCTGTCGACAACCCGCAAGATGCAACCCCCCCCCCTCTCCCTGGATTGGTGCTCACAATCTCGACGGGCGTTTTTTTTTTTTTTTTCAGGAAAATCCCAATGCCCCGATTCCGCTCACCCGCCGAGAACGGCACGCTCGGCAACGCTCTATTCGCGACAATTACTACTCCAAGACGTTCTTTGGAACATCTGTTGCCATTCAGATGTTCATGCTGGCGGAAAGCTTAAACAAGGAATCGACCGAGTTGCTGTGGTGGGCGATTGTCGGCCTGACCGACCAGTTTGTGCACGAGCGCATCGATTCTGCCAAGTACGCTGCCGAAATTAACCAATTGAACGACGCAGCCATGCGATTGGGAACCTATGACGAGGAGCAGTCCGATGCACAGGCCGACGAGGGCTTGACAGAAAAGCTGGCGATTGACCGTATGCAGCTGCGCTTCGATGTGGACTTTCGTTTCCTCCTGTATCGGCACTGGTCTCTTTATGAGAGCATGGTGCACTCGAGCCATGTCGGTGCGCGGTTGCAAGTGTGGACCTCCAAGGGCAAGCAAAAGCTCAACACAATGCTTGCCACCATGGGGCTGCCGCTCAGTCAATGCAAGCAGAAGGTGTCCGTTGTTGACCAAGCCTTTCGCTCGCGCCTCCTCGAGCAAGTCGAGTCGCACGCTGCCAACTACCAGCTGCCCGATGTTCGCTTTGCAACCTTTACCATGCGGCATGGGTATCGCCCAGAAAGTAAGCGTTGGTGCAAGTGGGCGTTGGGGGGATTGTCGATCCAAATGACTGGAGGCGCGTGTCGTCGTCTGTACCACTGTGAATGGTTGCTCAAATGCTTTTGCTTGAAATCGGTTTGGGTCGTTTTTTTGTTTGTGTGTTCTTTGTAACCCACAGTTTCTGCTAGTGATGCCGTCTATGCGGCCACGGCCATTTTGGAATCAAGCAATGCCCGGGAAGAAAACTTCCACCGAGCTATTGATTCCCTTCGAAAGTATGTCGCTGCAGCCGGCTGAATGCGAACGCGCTGGATGGCTGAGACTCATTTGTGCATTTGGCCCTCCTCCAACTTAGACCCCGGCTCGAAAGCACGAGCATGCTGTCGTGCGGCGTTGATGCCAGTCGCCAATTCCACCAGGCGCTGGCGCGTCTGCTGACTGTGATTATCGAAACTGGCATGGTCACTGCTGGTCCAATTCGCCACGTTACACTCTCGGATTCGGCCGACTTGCGGCACTTTTGGCACCCGGCGTCATTGACCAAGCTGGCAATTCATCTTACCGAAGCTTTGCGGGTATGTGTGGCGCCCTGGATTCGGATTGATGGAGCGACTTGTTCAATGTTTTAACTTGTTGTTGTTGTTGTTGTTGTTGTGTCGTAACTTTGAACAGCACCAAGCCATGAACACGCGAGGATCCTTTGTCAACAAGCCACTGCTGATTGCTGTTTGCAATAGCGATGCCGACATGTATAGCGTGCTTGGGCTGACACTGGGCGACACTTCCGGTGAAATCCAAAAAAAGTAAGATTTGTTTGTCATTTTGTTTTTGTTGTTGTTGTTTCGTTGGCTTGGCAATCCTGTCCATCATTTGCGCTCATCCATGAACTATTACAACCCAAATCATTCAGTCATCTCGGCACGAGCTTCCGTGAAATCTTGAAGGCCGATCAAATGCTTCGATGCCGAAATGACTCTTTCGACTCAAACTTTGTCGAGATCAAGCGTGAGGACTATCCGAATTTCCTCGAGAATCTGCTGCACTTGCATTTGCGATAATTGTGCTTCAGTTTGCCCCTCCTCCATGTTAACGCCCTCGTTTTTGTTTACTCTTTTGTCAAAGATTTCTTCTTCTTGTTCAGTCTCGTTCATAAACAATTTCTCCATATGTCTGTTTTGTTTTGCTGCACTTCAAAGGCGCGTTCGAATCTGTCTCTTTTTTTTTTTTCAATTTTTTTGTTTATTAATATTTCCATTCACAAAATTGTTTTGTTGTCTTGTTGAGCAACCAAAGGGAAGTGGGAGGAAGCAAGACGTGAAAAAAAAAAACGAAAAGCACTGCACACAATACAACAGCCATTTTTTTGTTTGTTTGTTTTGTTTTGTTTTTTTTTCTTGGAACTGAAAACTAAGAAAAAATCAAGCAACAAAAACAGGCTGATTTACTTGGTCATGGAGGCAGCCATCAAGCAGGCAAAGACGGTGAGAACAAGCTTGGGCTTGACCTCAACAAGATCCTCGGGGAGGGCATAAACGTTGGCGCCAATCTTGCGTGCCATCGAAACGGCGTACTTGGCGTTTGACAGAGCGTCAGCGTCCGAAGTGCCGGCAGTGACGTTGTTGTAGTCGATGGCGCCGGGGCGGATGACGTCGACGAGGTCGATGACGGGGAGCGAGGTCGAGATGGCCTTGTCCTTGAACGACTGGATGGACGAGGACTTGCCGCCGTTGGCAAGGGTGGTGTTGGCCCAGTCAACAATCTCCTGGTCGGTGATGGGGGTCTTGGAGCCCGACAGACGGTTGAGAATGGACAGCGTGTAGGCACGCATGAGCTGCCAGACAATGGCAAGAGTGAGCGTCTTGTTGCCGTCAAAGACGTCCTTGCCGTCAATGCCGACGAGCGAGAACTGGTGCTCCTTGCCAAGCTGGAGAGCATAGTTGCAGTTCTCGAGCTTCTTCATGTTGCCGCCAATCTTCTTGTACGGGGGTTGGTTGACCTTGTTGGCCCAGTCGACGCAGCCGGGGTCGACCTGGTCGAACAGATAGATGAGGACGAGGCCGTCGCGCAGATCCTGGTACAGGTTGTTGACGAACGGCTTGACACCGAGCGAGTTCATCCAGTTGCGGAAGGTGCGCTCCTCACGAGTCTCCTCAATAATCTCCTGGGGCATGTCCTCGATGGGGTCGAGGGCGGGGTACATGTTGAAAAGGTTGGCAACGAAGGCCAAGTTGAGCTTGGGGTTGCCAGAGGTAATGTCGCGAGCGCGGACGAACTTGCGGCAGTCCATCTTCTCGGCGTTGTCGAGGACCTTGCCGGCGCGCTTCTCGAGGTCGCGCTCGTTGAGGGCGGACGTGTCAATGCCAAGCTGGCGGGGAGCGATCTGCTTGAGCAGAATAGTGTAGCACTCAGAGTCCTTGATGTCGCCAGAGAAGTTGGTGACACGGCGGGGGTGGCCAGCCTCGCGCAGGTGGTAGTTGAACCAGCGGAGCAGAATCTGGTCGGCGGGGAGAGCCATCAGGTCCTCGAGGGTCTCGCCGGGCTCGAGCAGGCGGACAAGGCCGGGGCAGTTGGCAAGGTTGATCTGAGCGAACAGACCAATGCGAATGACTTGCCACATCAGACCGAGAACAAGGGTGGGGATGCCCTCGCACATGTCGGTGGCGCCAATGTTGACAATGTTGCAGCCAATAGCCTTGGCCGAGTTGAGGGCCAGAGTCTGGTTCTCGTGCGTCTTGTAGACGGAGAGCTTGGTCTTGTTGATGGCGCGCTCGTCGATCGTCTCCTTGACGGCCGAGTTGACAAGCTTGCACAGCAGAATACCGTCGCCGACAGCCTTGAAGAGAGAGTCGTCGTTCTCGTTCAAGGGCAGGCGCGACTTGAGGTCGGCATCCGAGCCAAGAACGTGGTTGATCCAGTCGACGAAGGCAACCTTCTCTTCGTCAGAGTACGAGTGGGTGGTGCCAGCGGCAGAAGCGTCCGAGCGGCCACCGAGGCGGTTGACGGCCTCGACCTTCTTGACGACCGTGGCAAAACCGGGCTGCTTGGCGCCCTTCAGGTCGGCCATCATCTACAAATTTTAGAGAGAAAAAAAAAACAGTACAGCAAAGACAGACGGTGAGACAAACGTACATTGGCAATGGGTTTTTCTTCGATTTCTGTGAAATTTGCGCTTTACCACAAGGAACTCGTTGAACTCGACAGTGCCGTTGTTGTCCTTGTCGATTTCAGCAATCATCTCGCGCAGCTTGAATCCGGGAACATCCTCGCCGAGCTGCTTCATGACAATGCCGAGCTCGCTCACAGTGATGCTGCCGTTGCCGTCTTGATCGAACTAGAAGGAGGAACGAACAAAACAATCAAAAACAAAACAAAAAAAAAAAAAAAAAGACAATTTGAAAAGTATTCACAGTGAGTGACAATATGAAGACGATCACGCGATTGCGGATGCGATTGGGTGTGAATAGCAACTCGGAGACAGCTCAAGCGACATCAAGCCATCCGAACATACTGCAGCTCCATCCCGGACATGAAGACGAAAAAAGAATAGCCAGAAATAAAAAATAATAATAAAATAATAATCATAATAATAATAAATAATACAATAATAAAATAATAAAAAATGGTGGTTTTGCAAACAAAATTTGCCCTCATTCCGTTGCAGGAGATCAAAAATGCTAGACGAACAGCGATACAACGTTGCCAATCCAACTGACGAGTCGCACTTTGAGCAGAGTGACAGCGTCACAGCGCAACGCACTGGCAGAGGAGCAAAGCGCAAGAAGGGCAGAGAAACAAGAGAAGAAAGGGAAGAAGAGAAAAATGATGGAAATAAATTGAAAAAAAAAATAGCTAAAAGAATAAAAAGGAACGCGATCTCGAAATTTATTCATCGGTCGCACACGCATTCGAAGACGTGCTGAAAGGCAACGTGAAATGTGAGCATCGTCACATTACGACTCTCGTGTGCACCTCTCCGCATCGGCCCAGCTGTCTAAACTCAGCCGCGAAGGGGGAGGATAACCATAACAAAAAAAAAAAAAAAAAGTCGCTCAAAAAAAAAAAAGAACTCCTTCCAATTGCGGCAGGTCGCACAACACTGAAGCTGCTTTCCATGTTGGCTTGACACTGTGCTGTTGGAGGGCGCGCTGCTGGCTGCTTCCTTCGCTCTGAGCTCAGACACAGCATGACAAAGAGGAACCAACCAACCACAAAGCGGGAGACGCGACAAGAGCTCCGCATTCAAAAAGAAGAGGAAAAACGAAAAAGTTCAAAAAATACAAAAGAATAATAAAAAATAAAACGGCTTTTTTTTTCTTCTTTTTTTTTTGTGTTCAGCCGAGCACGCAGACAGAGAGCTCGGTGCCGTGATCATGATCATGATGGGCATGAATCAGGACAACTGATGGATACGCACCTGGGAGAAGGTCTCCTTGAACTCAGCGATCTGCTGTGGGGTGAACTTGTCAGACATTGTGACTTTGTGGCAAAAATGAAAAAAAAAAAAAAAGAGTGGCGTTGTTGAGGGGGGTCGAATTTGGAACAGAGCGAGTGCAGTTGGGAAAAAATGGAAGGGACACCAAGAAGAACACCAAGAAGACAAAAAAAGGGGGGGGGGGAAACACACACGAGGGGGAAAGGGGGAGCCGCGAAAGAACGAGCGAGAGAGAGAGACAGGAGACAGGAAACAAGAAGAATGCCACAGTTGAAATTCGTCCACTCACACAACCAGCTCGCTCCAATGCAGTTGACACGGCGATACCAGACCGCACTCTCGACCGCCAGACTGCGTGTGGATTACACTTTGGAAAGCGGGCAATAATGCTCCCTTCATCCCCCCGGGCAGCTGAATCCCCAAACGGAATGACGCAGAAAGCTGAATACTGCGGTTTTTGCGGTTGGTAGCGCTCTCGTCTCAACCTCGCTCCACTTGTCCATCTTCCCCGTGACTTGGGAGGGTGAGCTGCCGAGTGGTTGCTGGGGAAAAGACCTTCCTTGCTAAGTCAAAGCGCGGCACGTCCAACTGCAGCATTTTTCAACTGAATGCTGTTGGATTCGCTCTTCGCAGAATTTGTTCGCTATTCGAAGCGAGATTGGCAACCTTGTTGCGGCGTCCTTCGCGCCGCGTCCTTTCATCGCTTCCAATCGAAAGCCGAGGCTTGACTATATCTAGAATTAATTCGACAGTAATGAATAACTTGTGTGCCAGTTCATTTTCTTCTCTCATTCAAAAACGGCGTCCAACGACAACTCCAACCAACTGCAGCAGCAGCAGCAGCAGCAGCAGCCGCAGCAGCCGCATGTGCACCCCCACCGGTCGCACGCGCATCACTTGACGTCGGATCCAGCATCTCCAATCATCTTGATCTCGTCGCGACCAAGCTCTCCGCTGCACGCACATCTGCAGCAGCAGCACCACCACCAGACTCAGAATCAGGACGGACCGACGCCTGCCTCGCCTCCACGCGCGTCTGCCGCCACCATGGGAGCAGCGTCTGTCGGTGGATTGAGCCACGTCCATGGCCCTCTGCCGTCGTCTCCGTCGCGCCCTGCAAAGTGGCTGCATCTGGTTGAGCCGAAAGCCAGCAGCAGCAGCTCCGGCAGCAGCAGTCATCACTCGCCATTGGCAGATGCGGCTTCGGCTTCCTCTGCTTTGGCGCACGCGCCGAATGCTTCATCGGCCAACGCTGCTACGATTGCCGCTAGTGCTGTGGCAGGAGCGCCGGTCGGAGCCGCGGAGGGCTCTTTCGCATCGACCAGCTCAGGCACTCCAGGCACTCCGCAGCGATCCTCCATCCCAATTGTCAAACTCGGTCCGCTGGTCGACGGCAGCATACGAGCAGC
>NW_011887292.1:475533-536088 GCF_000151315.2 Capsaspora owczarzaki ATCC 30864 | reverse complement strand
TGTTCCTAGCGATGAATCCCGCCCGTGTCCGTCGTTTGGAGCGCTGGCTGTCGGTGCTGGCAATGTGCTGCCTCTGCCTTTTTTTTCTTTTTCTCTTTTTTTTTTCCTGTTCTTCTTCCTCCACACACACACACACACACTGGGCTCAGTTGAACGACCCTTTGCATTGCGATACTGTATCTCTAACTGCAAACATTCCCCTTTCCCCCCCCCCCTCCAAACTCGCGTGTGTTTCATTCCGACCAGACGTCTCGGCGTCCCGCTGTCTGCTGCGCAAGTCGGCAAATTCGCCAACCAAGGTACGTTGCGTTCGCCATGCCGCCTTGTCGCTTGCGCAACCCGCCCACTCACATCGACGTCAACTCTGTGTTCAATAACAGAAACCACCGTCGAAATCAAGGTGTCCGTCCGCGAGGAAGATGTCTTTATCATTCAAAGTGGCTATGGGTAAGTCATTCAAGGTTTGGCCACCAAACCTACACTCTTTTTGCACTTCTTGCTTCTCATTTCCTTGGAACCAATCCACGTCCTCCTCCAGAGAGGTCAATGACATGATCATGGAGCTGCTGATCATGATCAACGCCTGCAAGACTGCATCTGCCAAGCGCGTTGTGGCCGTCATCCCATACTTCCCTTACTCCAAGCAGGTAAAGTTTCACGAAAGGGGAAATCCAAACAAAATCTGCTCTGAAGCGTTGCATCTCACATCGCTTGATCACACACGCACGCACAGAGCAAAAAGAAGGCTGCTCGCAGCGCCATTCCCGCCAAGCTGCTGGCGATGATGCTCAAGGTGGCCGGTGTCACCCAAGTTGTCACACTGGATTTGCACGCTACCCACATCCAGGGCTTCTTTGACTTCCCGATCGACAACCTTTCCTCCAAGCCTTTCATCGTCAAGTACATTCGCGACCGCATTCCTGACTCGCAAACCGCCGTCATTGTTTCCAAGAACGCCGGCGGCGCAAAGCGGTGAGCCCTTTTGTTTTTCCAATTGATGCTGCTGTTTGCATGCGACGTTGCAGTCGTCCAATACGTGCCCTGTTGACAGTTTGCTGATCTTTGTCAATCGGGCATGTTTGTCCTTTGTTTTTGTTTTGCTTGTTTGTTCTGTTGCTCAGCGTCACTTCGATTGCCGACGAGCTGCGTCTCGATTTCGCCATTGTCCACCAAGATGCTGGACACTCACACATTTCGCAGCCTGCTGACGGAGAGCACGGCGAGCTTGTTCTAGTTGGCGATGTGAAGGGCCGCGTTGCCATTATTGTGGTAAGATTTGTTGCTGTTGTTGTTGCTGTTGTTGTTGTTGTAGCCCTTGGTCGTTATGTGTTGATTAAGGGGGGAGGAGGGCGGTGTGCCTTTGTCGTTTGTCGCTTGTTGTAGTGCCGTGGTTGACGTTTATGAACGTTCTATTGCACTCGCGCCTTATAGGACGACCTCCTTGATTCCGCCAAATCGTTCGCATCAGCTGCAACGCTTCTCAAGAAGCGCGGCGCTACCAAGGTCTATGGCCTGGCAACGCACGGCTTGATGTCTGGCGATGCGCTGGACATTCTGAACAACTCTGACGTTGACGAGCTGGCAGTCACCAACTCAGTCCCGGTGGCTGACAAGGTGGCTCTCTGCCCCAAGCTCAAGGTGATTGACGTTACTCCGCTGATTGCCGAGGCCATCCGTCGCATCCACAATGGCGAGTCGGTGTCGTGCTTGCAACAGCAAGTGCCTCTTTAAAAGCGGGAGAACTGCCTTTTTCCCCTCGCCCCTCCCTTGGCATTTCTGTGTCAATCAGTGTATCCTCTTGTGCAGCTGTCTCTTGATGTTGTAGTTGTGTTTGTATGATATCCGTGTATCTGGAAATATCAGTCAAACATCCAAAAATTCCCTTTCCATTCGTTATTGCCCCCAGACCCAAAAAGAAAATGCTATGCTGTTGTTGCTATAACTTAAAATCTTTACACTTTGTAGCATGATCAACACACACAAGCATCATCATTGTGATGACTCTGCGAGAGCGGCGAGACGACTTGCCAGATCGCCTGCAAACGCACCCCGAAACTTTGGACTGATGCAACTCAACAGCGCTTGGATGGACTCGAACGTCGAGCCAACAGCTTTATCGGCTGGTCCAGACATGGATATTATCTGGCAGGGTCCAAGTTTTCGAAGTGGAAGGAGTGAGATCCGAGACGATGGTCGCGCTCATTCGGCTCAGATGCAGTAGCAGCCAATTCTCACCTTCAGCCCATCGACGGTGAGCTCAATCCGACAGTCGCGCTGCTCCAGAGTCGTCAGCACAAGCGTAACAAGATCGTCTGTGGCGGGAGACGAGACGGCAATGCTCGTAACGTGGTTTGCTGCGTCCTTGACAATGTCATTCGCTTCCACGATCAGTTGAATGTCGCGATCTGCTTCATCGTTGGAATCAGAGTCGGACATGGATGTCGACTGTATCAAAACAAGGACTGGCAACCGAAGAAGGCATTACTTTGCATGTTATGAATTTTCGATGGTGAATGCGATTTGAGAAAATGGAACAGCAAGAAAGTAATAATTCGACATTGAATAAAAGTAGGACACACACACACACGCATTACTTTTGTTTCTTGTTAGCAACTGGACGGGGTGTCGACGTGATGCTAAAGCAGTAAATGTTGATGTGCTGGCAGATGGTTTGGACCTGAAAACAAAACCTCCCAAATGAGCAACATGAAAGCAAGAAGACAAATCAGGAGAAACAAACACATCGGCACTCGGTGACTCACCAAGTTGACTCCATAAGAAACGTGCAAGAGTGCTGCAAAGAGAGTGTAGCCATAGAGCACCCAAGTGTCGACGGCGGGCGAAACAACAAAGCCCCAGTAGATGGCACCGGCAATGAAAGGCAGAGGAGCCAAGATCAAGTTGTTGCTTCGGTGGATTTGGCTTGTCATTTGGGAGACAATCAGTTGGCACTGCAAGTTGCGTTACACAGAAGCACGGAAACACGGAAATACGACAGGGTTAGTTTGAGATACTTTTTGCCAAATCAGCTCAACGACCGTTGCCTTGAAGTCATCGAAAAGGGGCGCACATCCCAACAACCAACCAACAACACAATCAATGAAAACCCTTACAGTCAAGTTCGAGAAGGCGAGACCAAGTGCAGTCAGCAGAACTCGACCGTTGGAGACCAAGAGGTTGGCGGGCGACGCGTAGGCCCAGAAGGTGAAAAAGGCAAACATGGCAATGAGCGGTACGAGAGGCATAAAGCCGTCAACAAAGCCGTGCAGACGCTTGGGAGCCGAGACAATATTAATGACCGACTGGATGGGCTGCATGAGGATGGAGACGTACGAAGTGACAATGAAAATGTGCAGAATGCTGACTTGGGTCCACGACTCGTGGAGCGCGCTCAGATCGAGCAGCGGCGCGGTGAAGAACTGGGTACCAAACAGTCCAGCAAGCAGGTAGACGCTCGTGACGAGCAGTTGGCTCGCGTCGTAAGTCCAAGGGAGGAACAGAACGCCAGTGTTGTACTTTTCCCAGTGGGTCAGATAGAAGGAGAGGACAACGCCGCATGTGATGGTGTACAAAACCCACGGGTAGCCAGCAACGCCGACAGCAGAAGCAGCAGTGATCATCTGGAGCCAAGCGGCCATGCTGTCCAGACCGTGATCCTGTGGAGCACGAGTCAAATTTTGATTTTGAAAAAAAAAAAGCAAGAAAAGAACAGCGGGTCAGCGCTCTCATAAGAAATGTCTCAAACAGCTCTCGATAGCACTCGTGCATGAGTGTCTTTGAGGCTTACCATGAGCTCGCCAAGCGGGGTGGATTTGCCAGTTTTGCGCGCTTGCTTGCCGTCGCAGCCGTCAAGCGTGTGCGACATGAAGTGCGCAAACGACATGAGGAACCAAACGTACTGCGGGACCGAGTTCAGGTTGAGGGTGGCCATGGTCAGGTCGGGGTCGTAGTACCATGAGACCAGGTAGTTGCCAAGCAAGCACAGAAAGCCGGCAAAGGTGAGCACGTTCGGCGCCAGCCAGATCGGAATAAAGTACTTGACGCAAAAGTTCCAGAACGGGTGCATCACTTGGTTGGACAGCGGTGACTATTCGGCAGCAAAGCAGATGGAGAGGGGATGGATGATCAAGGGTGAGATTCAGAGATTGTCCTGAGGCTGCGCTGCTACAGTCACAGTGGCATAGGATGTCAACCCATCAAGTGCTCAAATTGCACAGCTCCTCAATCACGAAACGCAAAGTCCGAACAAGCGCAGCGACATTGGGATTTGGCGGGAAAACAAGAATAAAATGATAATAAAAAACAAAAATAATGCGAATCGACGAGATACGAGCACGATTCATTAGGTGAAGAGGTGAGGGGGGGGGGGGCGGAGTCGATGTCGATGTCGATGTCGATGTCGAATGGTGGTGCGTACTTGTCATCCAACGCCCCAATGGCACATCACACTCGACCCAGCTCCTTGATCTTACGACTAGAAGAAAGGAAAAAAAAAAAAAAAAAAACAGCCAACGGAAGACAACGCATGTCGCTGTGAAAAGTGCGACGATCGCCATCCCCGCGTTCGGTCGCAAAACTCAACCCTCATCATCAAATGACTGCGTGGCTCGGTTTAGAAGAGAGCGGGGGGTGGGTGCTCAACAGCGGAGGCGGGAGGAAGAGATCCGACGAAAAAAGGGGCCAGCCATCATCACGAGCGACGCAAATGGGATCAACGAGAAGCACTGCATGCACTCGGTACAAACGCACGCTGTCGACGCTCGAGTACTTGTACTTGGCAAGGCCCTCGAGACCGGCGGGGGTGATGGCCTGCATTGCTTGAAGGAGAAAGACGAAGGAAGAAAAAAAAAAAAAGGGACTGGCTGGACAGCACCGAAAATACTCAGACAAAGCATGCTGTATCAGGAGCTGTGAAGAAGGGGGGCGGGGAAATAGTACATGATATTGAACAAAGAGAGTCTGCGCACAACACAAAACCCTCGAAATGAAAAAAAAAAAGCAACAAACAAACAATCAAGAGCTACCGACGCTCGCGATTGAAAAACACGCCAGTCACCGGACACTCGGACTTGTTGGGTCGACAGCAGTGTAGATGGCATACGACGCCATTTGGATAGCGCACAACGGCTGCATCATGCGAAAACAACTTGCTGCACACATTGCAAGTGGTCGATTCCGTGACCAGGACTCCTCCTCGACGCAGCGAGAGCTGTTCGTTGCGCGTCTAATGAAGCATCGAAAAAACAAATGTAAGTCATGTTGTCGAAATGCAGTCTCGATACCATCCAAGAGAGCCGAAAGAAAAACACAAACCGAAATGTACTGCGCGCGAAGCAAATTCTTGACAATCATCAACTCTCGTGCGTGTCGCAGATTTTCGTCTATGCCGCGCTGTAAAAACTGGCTGACGAGATTGATAGACCAGTCTGACGGGAGCAGTTCCATGACCTGCAAGGGCAAACAATGTCAGAAACGCATGTTTCGGAAACACAACGTAACAGCAAAAGAGAAAGAAATGGGTGAATGAGTACCTTCGCGACGTCAAAATGAGACCCTTGGTTGTTCAGCAGGTCAACAGCCGGGATGACGAGCGGCTCGCCGCTGGTTGAAAAACAAACAAACAAACAAACAAAAAAAAAAAAAACGAGGGATCAGCGCAAAAATCAATCATGGCCATCTCGACAACCAGAACGAGGATGCTTACCCTCCCACCGGAGTCATGTACACCTTTAACAGTGTGAGATACAAATTGCGACGAAATTCTCGCCCAACGCCCTGCGTCACGGCGCAATACCGTTCAGCGCCTTTGAAATCCTGCAATCGATGCACGAGAATCGAGAGCGCCTTTTCGTGCTCGTCCATCTACGTCCAAAAAAACAAGAATGAATGACGCGACAAGTGCGAGCCCCAACCAAACGAGCGAGCTCAAAAGAGCAAAAACAAAACCACAACGAACAAGCGCCCTTTCGTACCTTGCCGTAAAGAATCGCACACTCAGAGTACAGCTCAGTGTCACGAATCCGACCGAGTAGCACTGGAACGCGGTAGTAGTTGGACGTCTCCAGCAGCTCGGCCAAGCGTCCACGCGCATCAGACAGGTTTTGCCGATCGTCGTCTGTCGCCTGCGAGCTTTTGACAAGCTTGAACTGCTCCTGGACGTCGTCAAGGTAGAGCAGAGCTAACTGCGTGTGATACTTTTCCTCCAAGGACAAGTTTTGCAAGAGAAACTCGAGGTACGCAACGACCGGGATTCGGCCAAACTTGCCCAGAAATTCAAGAATGTCGTCTGGAGCGAGTTGTAGCGGTACCTGCACGGGTGCACTTTGGCCGAGCGAAACAGACTGCGCAACTGCCGACGAAGAGGCTGGCAGAGAAGCAGAGGACGATGGCGATAGAATGGAGGCATCGTCGCTTGCGCGCACCAAATCAAGTCGCTCGGTAAATATTCTGGCACCCTCGCGCGGATCCTGATGCAGCACGTACTCTCCAAAGCGGCGCACCAGCTCGACGCTGGTCGTCGTGCGCAAAAGGTCAATCATGTGGCCAAGGCCGCCGTACGACGGGTCGGCCAACCGCTTCTCGTCCAGCTGAAGCCAAGTGTCGAGCGCCTTGC
Source organism: Capsaspora owczarzaki ATCC 30864 (assembly GCF_000151315.2). Classification (NCBI taxonomy): domain Eukaryota; class Filasterea; order Ministeriida; family Capsasporidae; genus Capsaspora; species Capsaspora owczarzaki. Next base: position 529,475 of record NW_011887292.1, on the reverse strand, counting down.
GCACCTTGCCGGTATGAGCGCAAAAGAGCGCCAAGGCGTGGTACAACTGTCGTTGCTGCAGATGGTCCTCGCAGTCCTCTGCCGCACAGCTGTTGGGCTGATTCACAAATGCAATCAGCCGCGACATTTCGGGCGACACAACCTTGCTGGGAGTGAGTTGCAGCTTGCTTTGGTGATCCCGGAGACGTTTGAGCAGCTTTTGCTTTGCATAGCGGTGCTGCGCTTTGCTGCTGTCCGGCTCGGTCGCAGCGCCCGAGGAGGATGTTGCCATGCTCGAGGAGCCAATCGCAACGTCCGATTTGGTCGTGGCTCCGTTGCTGCTCTCCAAGGACAGCCCCACGCCCGGTCGTACTGTTTGGGAAATAAAGTTGGTGTCTGGTAGAGTTGCAGCGGCCGCATCGGCGTACATACGAAGCAGCGCCGTGTCAATTTCGTCTCGCTTCCCGATCGCAAGCCGTGTGTCGCGAATAGACTCAAGATACTTGAGCAGGAAGGCATGTGCACTGTGCATGGCTTCGGGCGTTTCGCCAACAACGCCCTTCATATCTTGGAACGCGTGCAGTGGTGGACGTTCTGGACGAAACATGCTCAACTTGGGCATCAGCCATGGGCATAATACGACCAATTCGCGCGGATCGAGTAGGCTTTTTGTAAACATTTCTTCTGCTTGCTCGAACGATTGCATTGCCAAATAGACAAAGCCAGCTTGTTGTTGGATGCGTCGTAGGGCGCGTCTCTAATTTGAAAAAGCAGAAGGGGCAAAAAAAAAAAAAGAGTTGAGAAGAGGCGACTCAGCGGCTAATGCAACCTAAGCATTCCCTTCCTCCCTCTCCCCACACACACAAAATAAACGTCACTGACAAACTCTACTCACCCGCTTCTGGCCGTCAAAATCATCGGAATCGTGCGGAAGCGCTTCATCCGCAAGCGTTAAGGCCTCGCTAACCCGCCGCTCACGGAGCATGCCTTGGATTTGAGACGAGACTGGCACCGGATCCAGTGCATAGATGACTTGATGCGTAGCCGCTACAATGTTGCCGTTGCAGTCGGTCAGTGTACGGCCGCTTCGGAAGGGCACGGATTGCTTGAGCAGCTGATCGATGGTGCTGTGGACTTGTACCACATCGTCGCACATGGAGACCACGTACGGGTGATTGTAGCCGACACCGAGGGGGTTTGATGACAGCTGGAGCGGAGCGCGTGAGGGCGTGCCAGCCTCGGACACAAACATGGCAAGGGTGTCGAGGGAGGTTGTGACACCGAGCAAGAATTCGCCTGCACCCACAACCTTCACAGCTGGCCGAGTGACTTGCACGTCGAATGCAAAGAGCTCAATCATTGCTCCCTGATCAATGTGCATCATCGAATAGGCGCGAGGAAAGGCGAGACAAATGGCATTGCCAAACCGAGCCATCGCAAGTGGCAGCTCTGGCACCGGCAACTCTGCGTCGCCCGTGAGCTCTTCCGTCAGCCGGTACAAGCACAGGGCCTTTGCAGTGGCAGACTTTCGGCGCGCAACCACCAAACTGGACCGCGATCGCGACGCCTCGTCGTGACAAACCAGCCCCACATTCTTGAGCGTCCCGTTCGCCGACGTATCCACCTTCAGGTTGTACATGTGCATGATGATCATCGTCCCATTGCACACCACGACCAGCTTTTGGTGGCGAGGAACGGCGAGAATCTTGTCCACGGCCTTCTTGCCCAAACCTGTGTCAGGCCGAGATTTTGTCAACAGGTCAGCAATCCGCCGTATCCTTCACATCGTCGCTCTTGCAATATTAACAAAAGTCCATGGATCCTGAGCGACAGACACCCCCCCCCCCAGCACAGCGACACAATGGTCAAACCAAGCAAAATAGACAATAAAAAAACAAATTCTGACCGAGATGCTTCTTGGACTCGAGGCGGCTTTGGTAGGTCGTCTTGCCGGTGGGCGACACGCCGCGTTCGAGAACAAAGTAGAGAAGGAAGCCGTCTGATGTGCCGACGTAGACGTTGTTGTCCCAGAGCTCGACGCTCGTGATCTGCAGCCAAATGCACAGCAGCACAAAGAAACGAGCTTTGAGCTTTGTAGGTCTCCGTCCGCTGGTGCCCGTCCACCACCCCATCCCGACCCCTTACCTCGGCCTTGGACGAGCGATCCTCAATCACGTTCTCAATCATGGGCACGAGCTGGAAGGGCGTCACTGAGCTCGTCCCTCCGACCGCGGCTGCTGTCGCTGCGCTCATTTTCTGGTCTGGTCGACTGATTTGCCCACAAACTCGACTGGGCAGTAAGGTTCTGCCTTTGGTACGGGTTGGAGAGCAGAAAAATGTGCGAACTATGAATTCGAAAGATCGATGGGGGTGCGTGATAAGATGGATGGGATTTTTGCTAGAAAGGAATAACGGCAAAAAAGTGAAACTTTGCCAACTTTTTTGTCAACTGTTGTCAACTTTTGGTCAACACGAAAGGGTTTCATACTGTAGGGTTTAATGAAAAACATCCCCACATCCAACGCAATTTGGTTGGGGGGAGCAGGGATGGAAGAAGAAGAAAAAAATACAAATCGAGGAACGACGACAAATAACAAACTCACGCCGAACAAAAAAACAAATTTAACCAATACAATACCGCTTTCCACAACAATTTCAAAGGACATTTAGGCAGTTCGCTCGGTCACCTCAAGGTGGAGCTGGTCCTTGGGATAGATGGTGGCAAAGACAGTAATGTCGTCACTCTCGGCGGTGCGGTTGTGCTTCCAGTCGCAGCGCATGGAAATGTAGGCCATGAATGCCAGCAGGTGCGAGACGGCGTACTCGCGGCCGAGGCAAAGATGGGTGCCGTGGCCGAAAACGAGCCAGTTACGGGGCGACTTGATGTCCTCCTGGCGCTCGGGGCCAAAGCGGTCGGGGTCAAACTTGTCGGGGTTGGCGTAGACCTTGGGGTCGTGCAGCGACGGGTAGATGGAGGGAATGACAATGGTGCCGTTGGCAATCTTGGTGCCGTCCTCGAGGACAACGTCCTTGGAAGCAGCGTAGGGCACCATGATGACGGGCGGGCGGTAGCGGAGAACCTCCTTGGCGACCTGGCGGGTGTAGACGAGGTCCTTGACGTTGTCGCCGCTGACGGGCTCGTTGTTGGGGCGGACGCGGGCGTTCTCCTCGCGAACCTTGGCCAGGACGTCGGGGTTGTCTGCGAGGCACTGGAGCATCCAGGTGACGGAGGCGGTCGAGGCGTCTTGCGAGGCAAAGATGAAGGTCAGCACGACCAGCGCCATCTCGGCGTCCGAGAACTGGCGCGGCGGGACAAAGTTCTCGTCGTCTTCAGCCGCGTCGGCCTTGGCCTTGGCGGCAAGTTGGGTCTGGAGCCAGGTGTCGAGCAGGCAGGTGGAAGGGTTGCCCTTGGCCATGGAGGCGCGCGCAAGGACGACGCACTTTTGGATTTCAGAGACAATGTACTTGCGGGCTTGGACGGCGCGGTAGACGTTGGTGCCGGGGAAGGCGAAGGGGAAGTTGACGAGCTGGAGAGCAGCAGTAATGTCATAGTAGCGCTCAGAGATCTTCATGCGGACGTCGTCGGGCATGTACTTGCCGCAAAAGACGTTGAGGGACGTGTCCATGTTGAGCTCGCGAATCGGTATTTGGTACTGCAGAGACTTGCCCTTGTTCTCAAGCCACATGTCGACGTGCTTCTGGTACGACTCGAACTGGAGAGGCAGGTACGAGGTGAGTGCGGCGGGGGTGAAGAGCGGGTTGAGCGACTTGCGGTACTCGACGTGCGCCTTGCCGCCAAGGAAGACAAAGTTGTCGGGGCAGATGATGGTCTTCATCGAGGCGACGAGGCAGGGCACGAACGAGCCGGGTGTGTTGAAAAAGTAGCGCGAAATGTCATTGTCCGAGCCAATCATGATAAAGTGCTGGAAGACGGACGTGAACGAGATGCGGCCAAGGTTCCACTGCGCCATGTAGCCCTCAAACTTGGGGTTGACCGAGTCGTAGAAGAAGCCAATCAGCGGCGGGACCCACTTGGGGCCGGGCAGCGACTGCTTGCGGCGACGGTAGTTGATCTGGTCGAGCAGAAGGATGGCGCCAAGCACAAGAACGGCAATGGCCAGCTTGAAGGTGAGCGGGGTCACGTCCAAGTGGGAGTCGACGAGCTTGCTGAGGGCGTCAATCTGGGTCATCAGGAAGCCCTGGGGAGCAGCGGTCGAGTTCTGGATGGCGGCAGAAACCGTCGCGGCGTTCTTGCTGGCGGCATCGCGCGTCACAATCGCAGCAGCGACGCCGAGCGCGACCACCGTGCTGGCAACAAAGCCTGCGTTCGACTGCAGGTAGGCGAGCGGGCCTTGGCTTGATTCAAGCGGCTTGGAGTGGGACATGGTTTTTTTGAATAGGGTAGGTTTTTGATCTGTGTGTGGTTCAGAAGGAGGGGGATGGAAGTCGGAAAGCGGGTTAGTTTCTGAGCCAGAGGTCCGCCGTTTCTGTTCGCCCGTTTCTGTTCGCTTTGTTCAAGTCTCGCTCGTTTTGATCAACAGCAACCAAAAGTAAACGAAAGATCAAGAACAATGCAGAAAAACAGTAGAGGAAACGCAAAAAACAACAACAACACACAAAATACAAAGCCGCAGACATTTGTCACAAACAAGGCGAAACTGAACATGCGACGGGAATTTTCAGAAAGGGAACGAACGAGTAACGATAGAAACACTCGTGCAACTGGGGGGAAGAGATCTGCTGCGTTTTTTTGTAATCACCCAACGAAATTGGGAGGGGGGAAGAACGAGCATGCTCAGAACACGTTGGAAGGAAAGAGTCGCTGCAAGTCATCCCGAAAAAAAAAAGAAGATGTGGGGGAGGTACAAAAGCACAAGAAAAACGACAAGTTGCTCAAAAAAAAAAAAATTAAAAAAATAAGGAACAAAAGAAAGGGGGGAAGGCGAGTTCATCATTCTGACGAGCATCAAGCATAAGAAGAAGGATTATCGCTTGGAGAATGCTGGACAAGCAGCTGGGCCCTTCAGAATAGTCGGGTGCTAGATCCGACTATTTCGTGAGTGTGCGGCTTTTTTTTTTTTGGAGTTTTTTTTTCGGATTTTTCAACACTGTGCTCGAGTAACGCCAGATGTGGCAGAAATCATTGTGTTTCTATGCACATGCATTCACGTCTCTCAACATTACGTGGAAAGCGAGCGGCGATCACGCTTCGCTCCAGCTCACAAACGCTTCGACAAACAGTGTCGCTCGCGCCGACTGAAACCAAAAAAAAAAAAAAAAAAAAAAATCCCTAAAACCCCACCTCCCCGCGACCAAAGTGTTGTTGTTCGATTCGAAGCGAGCCAGACATCCACCACCCAATGCTGGAATCGCGCAGCAAACCTACATGAACAAACGCGAGAACGAACAGCAAAATCCAAAATCCGAAACTGTTCAAAAAAAAAAAGTAAAAAAGTAAAAAAGTAAAACTGAACTGTGACGAAAAAGTCAAACAAACAAAAAAGAAAAAAAAAAAAAAAAAAAGAGCAGAACGCTGGAGTCTGTTGCGCGGCGTGTGATTGGCTGCGAGCGACGGAAACGTACAAAATGGGGTGATGACTTTGCCCCCGAAGGCCCGCCAGATGCGGAGTGCGTTCGCAAGCACATACTGATGAACGAATCAACACGGAGCTCAGATCGTGCGGTGCGAGCGGCAGGATTCCGAGTTGAAGCGGCAGGCGCACCGAAACAACCTAGAAAACGCGGCGTTTCGGCAAGTGCGTAATCCCCGCACACATGCTGCGGGTTGCCTGCTGCTCCGATAAATGAATAAATGTGGTCCGACCCGAGATGAAGAAGCGTAATCGTATCAGCGGTGCAACTGCGCTGTCTCATCATCGTTTGAAACAAACAAAAAAAAAAAAAAACAAGAAACGAACATGTTGTGTTTCAGTGGATCACGACGACGACGACCTGGACAAGCACGCACTCTCATACATGTACATAAAAAGCAAAAGTCAAAAGTCACGCAAGAGGACAACGGTCAATCCGCCTTCTTGGAACTTCGCTTTCGTGTTGTTGGTCCAGTGGTGGTTTCGACCTGAGACGGTGCAACCGCCTCCTTGGCATCAGCGGAAGAAGCTCCTGGCCGTTGTTCGGCACCTTCTTGTGCTTTGTCTTCTTCTCCTGCTTCTTCTTCTTCATCGGGGTTGTCTTGATATGCATTGAGCTCGCCAAACTCTCCACGGAGCCAGGAAAACACAACGGGGAAGCCAAGGCACGTCGGGACCAAGTAGAGCAATGCCGGCTGGAAAGCAAAAGCAACAGCAAGAGGCAAAAAGCAAAAGGGGAGGGGGTGAGTCAAAATGCATGACATGTCCAGCCCTCGAAAGTACAATCGAACAGCAAGCACACAAACCTGCGCTGCCTTGAACACGTGCATCACGAAAATAGTGGTGGCCAAGCCGACAAAGTAAGCGAGCATGCCGACCGAAAAGTACGGCGCTGCAGTTTGCGAGCGGGAACGGTCAAATCGCAGGAGGAGCGCAATAACAATACCTGTGTTTTGGAGCATGGCGATGGCATGTGGAAGTGGGTGAGCTTGAAGGGAGCACGCAAACAAGGCAGGTCTGCTTGGAAAACGTACCGGGAATAACAATGTCGCCAAGGCCGAGCATGGCGTGGTTGGTAGCTGCGAAGCCGTGCACGAAAATGTCCTTTGGGAAGACAAGCTTGACGGGTGCATCGAACGAACGAGCGACGGTGACCTGCCCAAACAAACAACAAGTTAACGCAAATTGTCGTCGTCGCGTGTGTTTCGGTTGTGTAGCGAAGCGCTGTTGCAAACGCTACCCAACCGAGACACACACGACGACGACAACCTGCGTTTTGCAGCTCGTGCAGAAACCACTCACCATGACGTTCGTGCCAAAGACCCAGAAGATGTCGTAAATGAACAGACCCGATAGCAGAATGGCACCAACTTTGAAGCTGCCGAGAGCCAGCAGTTCAATGGCATTCGTGGCAAAGACGAGGCCGAAAATGTTGTTGGCAATCCAGTGCTTGGTGAAGAGGTACCATGCGCCGACCACCGCGGCAAGCGCCAGGCACGCCAGATCGAGAAAGTCGACACTGAGGTCAAACCAATCGGCCTTCAGGGCGGGATTGTCGCGATGGCTGCGGGTGATTTGGAAGCGGAAGGGCTCGGCAACCAGGATCGCGGGGGCGAGGTGCTCCACGGACTGGCGGATTGTCTTGGCCAGCGCAAACACGCCGAGCAGCATAAAGTATCCCGTGAGGACAAAGTTGACCAATTCAGGCGAGAAGAGCTTGAAGACCACATAGAGGCCAAACAGCATACACGACGCAATGATGGGGAACATTTTGGCGTCGTGGCTCGTCATGGACTCGGTCGTGGCCTGTCCGTTCTCGTCCTTTGCCTGTGATGATCGAGGTGCAGTGCAGGTGTGTGAGTAATTTTGTTTCCATTTGTATGCGGATGAGCGGCCAAACTAGGTCACAATGGGAGGCGAGATCTCAAGAACTGCAATCGTCCGACCCTCAACACGGCAAGACGCGGCCCCTCTTTCAGGATCACTCGTGGAAAGCGGTTTCCAGTGTTGTGCGTCATTGCTGTGTACACTACCTTGACAGCGACGACCGAGCGACGGGCGCCGACAATGATGGGAACGACGGCCATCAAGAGCAACGCGCCGTACGTGGCATAGAGACCGAGCTCGCCGCCCTCGTCCTTGATCGCGGTGCCCTGTGGCTGCAAGGGATCCAATGTGCTGGCAAGCGTATCGACGCTCTCGACAACCGCGGCAACAGCCTGCGCGACCGTCTCGACAGTCTGCTCCAAAGCACTCTCCCCGTCGTGATGTTCGGCCATTGTGTCAGCGAAACGCAAACAAACAAGAAAAAGAAGAAGAAGAAGAAGAGAGGTCTGGCCAAGCATGTCAAGTCAACAAAGTTCGTTGGGATGGTCACAGATCTACTGCAGGTGATGACTCAAAGTGCTGCGTTGTGAAAGTGGAACACAAGTTTCGTGTATTGAAGGGGGTACTAACAACCTGACGCTGGGGCAGCTAACAAACGAGGGGAAAAGCAATGGATAACAATGAGAACGATGAATGGTGTGATCGCTATTCTGGGTTGGGCATGTCAAACTCCTGAGAACCTTGTCTTGGACGCTGGACGTGTTGTTGTTGTTGTGGTTGTTGTTGTTGCTGTTCTTGTTGTTGTTGTTGTAGCTGCTGCTGTAATTGCTGCTGTCGCAGTTGAGGAGCAAACGCTGGATCATGCCGCAGTTGCTGTGGGTGTTGGCGTTGTGCTGGTGTGAGCTGCTCCTGGCGGTGTTGTTGTCCAGAACCCTGGTTTGGATTGGGAGCGGGATGGTTGCCACCTGCCGGGATCTTGACAGGCTGCGCGGCGCGCGTGTGTTGTGGCGGCGTCGTGATTGGCTCGTGCCCAAAGCAATACTTGTACTGGGTGTCCTTGTACGTGTTCTCGTGCACAACGGACAGCGATGAAGTGCGGCACTTGGCGAGGCACATTTCAAACTGGTCCTGCACGTTCATAAAGAGGGCATCGCGTGCTCGATGGAGGAACTTGATCAAGAAGAAGGTCTGGAACGACAAAAAGAACGAAAAAGATACGAAACATAAAGTCAACGACGCTGCAATGTTGAAAGAATAACAACCCCATAAACGGTCGGAGACAAAATCTGACTCGCCTTGCTCGGCTGCAGGCAGCACGATACGCAGACCTCAAATTGGGTGCAGCAATCGTTTGGAGTGCAGCTGTCGCACACATACTGCCTGGTCGTATTCGCAGCGGGCGAGCAGCACCCATTTGGCAGAACACTCGTTCGTGTGCACATATTCCCTAAGCACCAAAAGCACCAAAAGCACCAAAAAAAGATGGCGCAAATAGTAACAGCATTGTTCAAATCCAGCAAGATGACAGGGCCATGCCAAGATCACCAATGCAGCACAATCAAACGTCAGTGATACAAATACAAAGAAAGAAGCCTGGTTTTTTTGTTTTCGTCGGAGTTGATGTTGCCTCACCTCGGTCATCAGTGACGAGGACGCGGCCTTGGACGGTGTTTCTGCAGCCGGTGGCGCTGCTTGCATTGCTGCTGAACGAGCGGTCCTTCCACGAGGCGGCCGCTGCAGCAACAGCCTCCTTGTCGCCGCCCTCGGCAGTGCCCTTGGTGTGCAGGGTCCGCCCGCCAGTGTGGCCAATCTTGGATGCGTCGCGGGCGTTGTGGTACTCGGCCATCACAAACAGCATCACAACCATGAGCAGCACCAGCAGCATCCGCGGTCGGAAGAGCGTCCGACGCAGCCGCCGAAAGAAGCCCGCCGTCGACGAGCGCGGCGCGTCCAATGTGATGCGCACTGATCCACCAGGCCGCATTTTTTTGCAAGTCGTCTCGCTATATCGCACCCAGTACGACAATAGTGTAATATCGAACGCTGGTGTTTTTGTAGTTGTGCTTGATTTTCCGCTTTGCAAAAAAGACTGTGTCGCTTTGTGGAAACGAACAATACGAAAATGAAAAATGACTGCAAAAGGGGAAAAAAAAATTGGACCAAACTCTCAGATTCTTCTATCAAACAAAACAAAAGGTCGGCCATCATGCACGAAACTACACACAACAGGGTTTCGTCCACCCTTGATAGAGAAGAGCAGAGACGCATCACTTCTTGGGAGCAATCAGGTTGCCAAAGGTTGTAACATGGAAAAAGTTGGTGGGATCGTACTTTTGCTTGAGCTCAACGAGACGAGCAAGCATCTGCTGGCCGTACGACTCGACTGCGGTGCCTTCGCTGGAAAAGTTGGCGTACAGGGTGCCGGTGTGGAATGGCACGAGCGAGGTGCGTGTTTCGCGCAGCCATGCCTTGTTGGCTTCCGCCTCAGAGTCCTCAGCCCACGCAGAAATGAAGGCGACAGTAAAGGCGGCGTGGCGCCAAGCAATGGCGGCAGACTCGACGGGAACGCGAGCCCTGGCACCGCCGTTGCTCTCAATCATGAACAGGTTCTTCGAGGAAGGCGACTTGGCATAAGCTTCGGTCAGCGTCTTGATCAAGCCTTCCGACAACTCGTTCAAGTTGAGGCCGGCCTCGTAATAGTTGCCACCATGGGGGGCGAGCGTGTCCTTGGCGCGCTGCCAGGTCGTCCACGGGACGGTGCCAACACCAACCTGCATGATCGGGCCCAGATCAATCAGGGGCTGGACCAGCGGACGGCCATCTTCCTCTTTGCCATTGTAGCAAAACTCGAGAATGACAACAGGGCCGGGAGGAGCATTCACGCAAACCGCATAGAGAGCCAGAGCGTCCGGCATGGTCTTGGTAAACTCGTTGAACTTGGTCAGAATCTCCTGTGCTCGAGGGAACGGGAAGATGAGCGCGCCTCCAAAGACAGTCGCGGCTCCAGCACCAAACTCGTGCGCCTTGAAGGTGAAGCTGGTGACAATGCCAAACGCGGTGCCGGCACCCTTCATGCCCCAGAACAGGTCCTTGTACTCGTTGTCCGCAGTGACACGGATCAGCTTGCCCTCCGCAGTCACAACATCAAGACCGATAATGTTGTCGCAGGTCAGGCCGTAGGAGCGCGCCATCCAGCCGACGCCGCCGACCAGAGCCAGGCCGCCGACGCCAGTGTCCGAAACAATGCCAGCAGGGACGACCAAGTTGTGAAGAGAGAGCTCGGCGTCTGTTGAGCAAGGATGGAGTGAGTCCCAGTGTGGAAGACGAGCAAGTTTCCGATTGACAAAGCATTGCGACAAAAATCGGGACAAATCGTACCGACATCTCCAAGCTGAGCGCCACCGCCAACGTGGACAATCTTCTTGTCTGCCTCGACGCGAACCATGCTCATCTAGCTCAAGATCAACGTCGTCAATCCAGTCGATGAGATGAACGACAAAAAATCAAATCAAATCGCTCGAGACGAATCTGCATCCGAGTGGTCTCCTCACCTGGCGCAGGTCAATGACAAGGCCATCGTCGACGAGGCAACGCAGGCTGTGACCACCGCAACGAGCAGTCACTTCGAGGTCGTTGGCCTGGGCAAACTTGATGGCAGCAATCACGTCCGTGTTGGTCCTCGCTTGGACAATGTACTTGGGATGCTTCTTGAGCTCGGCATTCCAGGATGCGCGGATTTGCTCGTAGTCAGGCGAGTCACGGGTCACAAGACGACCGCGCAGGGACTGTTTTGAAAAATGACGGGTAAACACAAAGCAAGTTGGTTGTTGATGCAAAAAGTGAGCGAAATTCGCCGAACGATTTGTGATTTATTATTATTGTTCAGCTCATTTGAATGCGAAAAAAACAGCGCGTTTCTTGCAATCGAACAACAGCGAGTGCCGCCCGATCCACTCAGACCTTAACTCCATCCCCCCCCCATCCAATCCACTGAAAGGAAGAGTCAAAGAAGCGGGAAGCAAATGAACCCCAATCGAACAAGAATGAAACGGGACCAAAAAAAAAAAAAAAAAAAAAAAAAAAAAAAAAAAGGCAGAACAAAGCGAATTTGTAGTTTGTTTGCGGTTGCCTACTCTTTCCTTGCCACCCGCCCATCACACAGCAACCAGACTCGCATTGTGGCTGGCGATGAGCATTGAGGTCAGCGAAGAGACGCACAAGCAAACGCAGTTGCTGGCAGAGTCGCAGCTGGCGAAAACAGTGGAAGGGGGGTGCGTGACTGCGGGCATATTTTGCCTCGCCTTCTCGCACACTCCTTTTTCAACCGTTCCCCGTCCTCGTCTTGGCGATCGTTCACACGCTTAAAAAAGGCAAAGGGAAGCGGAGAAAAACAACGTCATCCACTTGCAAACCGCAAAACAGCGAGGAGGGTCTTCCCCGAGCCTAGTTAAGTCTGTCTTGGCAGGATTGCTGGGGAAATCGTTGGCCGTTCGTTCGGCTGGGGTTGCTCGACGCTGCGGCCGATCGAACCGCACAGACGAGAGCAAGGGAGCGGATGCGTGTGAGAGTGAGCGAGGTGAAATGGAAGGTTACAGCAGCAAAGGCTTGCTCGGGAGTGAGTTCGACGGGAGCACCGGGATGAACCATGATGATGATGATGTTGTCAGTTGGAAAATTTGGGGCAGAACTAAATAAGACTGGTTTCTTGACAAACGTTCAAAGTTCAAACAAAAATCGCTGAGAATCCAAACACAGTCCATCAGCAGTCGAGCTCCAAGTGATGTTTAGCAGGAATCCATGGGGAGGAATGGGTTTGCGTTTGAATCGACAGACCTTTTCACATCGGTCGCGAATTGTCAGATCAGCTCAGAGGCAGACTCGCCTCGGTCCCGGCGAACGCAACATCCGGATGGTGTGGAAGCATCTAAAGCCTGAACGAAGGCTGCTACTTTCCAGAGCCTGTTTCGAAGCACTGACCGACTCGCCCTGGGTTACCTTGCGATGCCGCTGTGTCGAGGTGATTTCCGCGCTTGATCCTGACTGCAAAGGTGGCATGCCATCTCTGCGAACCGAAACAGCTCTGCGGTGGGCGTGTGTTGACGCTGGGTTCCGTACCACAAAGCGCAAAATGATTGGTGATTTTCTTGCCAAATGGGACATTGAGGCACCGGCGGATGTACCTCATTTCTAAAGACACGCAGTAATGCTCGTGTTGGCTCTCTCTGTCTCTTACTCGCTCTGTACTGCTGCGTTCTGTTCTGTAAGAGTAAGTGAGATCAGCGATCGCGACAAACAGAGGCAACAGTGGCACAGCATCTCAGTCGTTTGCCGAAATGTTTACACGAACCTCGATGGCTGGCGCCGCAATCTTTGCTGTGCCGCATCGCATTGCTTCCCTCGCCTTGTCATCAAAGAGCTGCAGACTTGGATGCAACTCTGCTGCGCTTGCGATGCCGCAGCGATATGTCTCGGCAAAGAGCAGGCCGAAAATAAGTCTTTCAGCAGCCTGCAGTTTCGCGCCTTTATTAATGCAAAGCGTTTCGTCTGGCACCGAGCGCACGCTCCACGCACTCTCCAACGAGACATCTGCCGAATCATCTGCGGCAGCGCAAGCCGCGCATCCGTTTGCGCAGCAATGTCGAAATGCCTCGAGTCTTGGCGTTGTGCCGCCTTCTCTGGTTTCGTCCACCCAAGTTGAAACGCAGTCAGAGTTTCGGTATGTGTAGTGATGTTGTTTGCAACATTGTGACTCGTCCGGAGTGCAGTTCGAAGAAGAGCTTTGCTCACCTCGTCTGTATTGCATCACCGACTCCCCAGTCTGCACCAGCTCCGCCTCCAGAACTTCAAAAAGTTCGAGGACATAACTTTCACCCTGACGCCCAGCCCCAAGATTATCGTTGGCGCGAACGGCTCGGGCAAGACGCAAATCCTCTGGGCGATTCTCATCTTCCTGCGCGGCCACAACGCTCGTGTCCCCAGCTCCAAGCACTTCAGCAAGTATGTTTTCCGATTCGAAAATGAGCTGGAAGACCTCTTTGGTGATCGGTTCTTTAGCAATAAGTATCAGTCGCCAGATACGCTCGTTCGCGTCGGCGCGCCAAACAAGAGATTCACCCTGACTGGCACGTTCCACGATACCAAGTACCATCACACCAACGAGAACGTGATGCTGGAGTACTCGCTGGACAAAGGGCTGCTTCAAGACAAACCCGACAACCACCAGTCGCTCGCCCCAATCCGCTTCGCCTTCATGCCATCGATGTATCAGTGGGGAGACAAAAAGCAAGAGCTTGGCAGAGGCGAGATGTTTCTGTCTGCCGGTGTCCAGCATATGCGATGGCGACTGGAGAAGGCTGTGCCGTTTGTCAACGACGCGGTTGGCCACCTGGGATTCCAAGTCAAAGTTGAACTCGAACGCTCGGGTTCTGAGTTCAAGCGTTCCTCTGTCACCGAGAATGGAGTCACCCTTGACATTGGTGCCTGCGCCGGCTCGCTGCAGAAGATTATTGCCATTCTGACGCTTCTCTACCATCTGACCGCTGGCGCAACCATCAACGCTGCGCAAGACGAGGCCCTCGAAAAGAAGATTGCGCCCGACTCGAACACCTTCGCGCAGCGCATCTTCCTCATCGACGAGCTCGAAGCTCTGCTCTACGAGAATGTGACGGCCAAGCTGTATGACTTTCTCGTCAGCACGTGCGCCAAGCACAACATTCAGCTCATTGTCGCGACCAACTCGCGCGCCATCATCGAGCCGCGGCTGAACACCAAGCGTGAGGTTTTGTTCCTCACTCCGGATGGCAAGGCCGTCGAGCTGACAGGCGAACTGCCCAATGACGAGCAGAACCAGCAGTCCCTCTTCCCAGTCCTCAACGCACTCAGCCAGGTCAAGAACAACAACAAGCCTCTGCTCGTGCTCGAGGGCGTGAACGACCAAAAGTTCTACGGCAAGTACACCGAGCTCGGCGAGAAGTTCCAGTTCATGACCACAGCTGGTGCTGTCAAGAAGGAGGGCGTCTCCCACATCCTGAGGCAAGCCAATCTCAAACACGTGTTTCTGAGCGACAGCGACATGTACGCCGCCTCGTCCGACCTGGCTGACGCTCAGAAGCGGATGACTAAACATGTTGGCTCCTCTGTCGTCTACACGCAACTGCCGTGCGTCGAGTCGTACCTGATCTTGAGTGAAATGCTCAATCATGCCGAGGCGGCATATAAAGGGCGCCACAAGGCCATCAAAGTGCTTGTCGGGCACAAGCTGTACTTTGTAAACTCATTCAAGAGCATGCTCAAGGAGGTGGGTCCGAAGCCTTCGACAATGCCGATTAAAGCAGAGCAGAAGCAGCGAACAAAGGAAGAGATCAGTGGCATGACCTTTGAGGGGCTCAACGCGCTTTCCAGTGACGAGTTTGGCCAGTTTACCAAGCAAGAAAAGGACGAGCTGTTCCAGAAGGCAGGCCAGACTTCGAGTGTTGCCAGTGCCTCCAAATCTGCAACAGACCTACTTTTCCCGAAGCTGCCACTCCCTTTGAACGCCAGCTCGAACGATCCGGAGGAAGTTTGGACTGCGATGCATGACAAGCAGAGCGACAACGCTTCGTCAAGCTCATTCGATCCTGTTGGCTTTTGGACCACGTACGTCAAGATGGTGCATGGCAAGGAGGCAATGGTGCGTGGACCTGACGAAACGCCGATGAGCACCGACGAGATGATTGACAGGACGAAGTGTCTCCACCCCAAAGTCCAAGCCCTGCTCGACCAAACTGTGCAGGCTGTTCTGCACTGTCTCTCAGAGGCTGACCATGAGTGAATGTTTGGAACTGCCTCATTGCATACACTGTCAATGTCAACTGTTCCGAGATTCAAACCGGGATTCATCTCTTTGAGAGTCCAACGCCCTTTCCATGGCGCTTTGTGGTTCATGTAAACACGACCAACAGGTTCCACCATCTTGAATATAGCGCCATCTGCTTTCCATTGATCGAGCTCAAGCGCTCAACGCTTTCGCGCTTCAATTCTCACCGTCTCAATCAAAACCATCTACCTTTCAATACACTGTTTTACGAACATCAATGCTGTTGCTGAGACGCGTGGGAACGAGGACTAGAAATCAGATTGGAAAAGCTCCAATTCGCTCCCTACTCACTACAACAACGTTTGAATATCAGCGGCGAACCTGCTCAGCAACAGTGCCAGACACAAACGGCAGATCTCGCACACGAGCCGGACACACCACCACGTCCTTTGGCCATAATCGCTTGGAACATGTTTAGATCTATCTTTGATTTGCTGCAGATCTGATCCTCGCCATTCCCGACCACCACGATAGCCGCAACAGCTTGCGAAACCAACTTAATTGCCAGGAGCTGGATGTGTTGCTTGCATCATTGCTCGATGGTAATAAAAAAATAAAAAAATTGCTCGGCGGATATCGAACCAAGCAAAAACGACAACAGAACTCAGTGCAACGCACCTGTTGAGGGCGAAAAAGCGAATGCAACGCACCTGTTGAGGGCGAAAAAGCGAATGTTGCTCGACGGAAACGAAAAGATGCGAGGCCTTGGTAGGGTTCACCAGATTGACGGCGAACATGGCCCCTGTGTTCCTTCGTAAATGCTGATGCGAGTTCGAGAAGCGAGAAGAAAAACCGACCTCCCACAGACCGGCATCCAGCGATAAAGACAGAATCAACAATGAATTAAATTTACAGCAGTTTTTAAGAACCAGCGACCGATTGGCATCGTGTGCACGGTCCGTTACGAGGCTCGCAAGGACGATGGTCGAACCACACTCGTTTTTGCACATCCGAACCGCCAATTGCACGCTCAAGCACGGTCTGGCAACTATCAGTATCAAAAATACAGTTCAAAGCAAAGCTTTAACGGTAAGTTCAGTCATGCAGTCCAGGATGGCAAAGAAAAAGAAAAAAGAAAAAAAAAAAAAGCTTGAAGATCGAAACAATCAAACAAAAAGAAGAGTTACAACAAGCAGTATTCCCGCGTGGTCTCCCACCGCAGTACTAACTACTCTCATGGTGGTTTAACTTCGCAGAGCGGAACGGGATGCGGTGCATTCCACCAGATATGGCCGTAACTGGAAGTGTTATTTGGGTGCCTTGTTCTTGTACACACCAAAGCGAGACGAAGAGAGGAAAATGGAAGAAGTTGATCGAAATTGAGAGTGCAAAACTGGCTGTCACCGTCAAACATCACGACCATAAATCACCACCATTGACCAAATGCAAAAAACTCACACCTTTGAACTCAGTCTTGTTTGCTCAGATCGAGCACCTGTCCGACGTGTCGACACCCCGCCTCCAACCCTGCTCGCACAGACCGGGACTCGCGCTGTTCGTCTGGCATGGCGCGCCGCCCACCCATCGTGTCGGTCGTGGCACTGGTCTCGTTCGCTCTGGGCTGGTTTGTGTCGTCGAGTCTCATTCACCTGTCGCCAAGTCCGAACTCCCTCACCAGCACTTCACAGTCCATCATCGTCTCGAGCGCCGGCATCCAATGTCCTGTCTGCAAGTCGTGTCCCAATCGTCCGCTGACGCCTTGTGTCAGCGAGTCATCTGTCGCTCCTTATCTGCTCAAAAAGCACGCAATCGTCGCGGAGCAACTGAAAGCGCACATGCTCCGCGCGCGCAGCCAGTTTACAGGTTTGGGATTTACCATTGCAATTAGTTGGTTTGCAGCAGGCCATGTTCCAATCCTAACGCGATTGCGCCGTCGCTTTCATTTTTAGAACCTTCAACCGACCGCGTTCACCCAGCTCTGATCGATTTGCTCCCATCCGAGTCGGCAAGCATTCTACAGAAGCCCGTGCTGCCTCCTGTCCTGCAACACGGCATACGCGTAGCTTCATTCAATATCCGCAATTTCGTGGAGCCGTGGGAGATCCGCAAAGCTGCAATTGCCAGACAACTCCGAGCAACGCATGCTGATTTCATTGGATTGCAAGAGCTGCGAGTGTTGCCGGATCAGGTTAGATTGGACTGCTGAGCTTGGGCACACAAGGCTTTAAGGCTTTGGTTTTACAAAGGACTATTGACTCATCGAAATCAAACCTTCCTTCTCTCAGTCGATGGGCCAGCTGGAACAACTTGCTCAACTGCTCCCCGAGTATCGCTTCACACACTTTCAGGCCGCACAAACACTGTCCGGAGAGATCATCGAGGGTCTTGGAGTAAGGGCAACTTGGAATGAGATTGCGCTTTCCCCCCCTCATTTTCTTTGGCTTACCACCTTCAATCTCCCAGATCCTTTCCAAGCACCCTCTGGAGCATATCGAATCTCTCGCAATCAATCCGCATCCGCAGCTCAGCTCGGATACGAACGCCCGCGTTTGCTTGCGCGTGGATCTTGATATTCCCAAACTGGGGCGTGTCGAGGTTTTCGTCGCCCACCTTTCATTTGATGCTGGCGAACAATGCCGGCAAATCGCACAAGTCAGTCACTGGATGGAATCCACTTGGCAAAGCACCCGCGCATCACAGATTCTGCTCGGCGATTTTAACGTGTATTTCGATTTTGAATGGTACGCTCGTCCCGTTCTTCACATGGCACAGTTTTTATCCCGCTCACTTGAAAAACATATATACGCACGCATACAATCACACGCAGGTCGATTGATCCGTTGACTGCGAGAAGCCGGGACGCCAAGGATTTTTTAGCTTCCCCGCTCAACCCTTGCGCAGCTGCATACTCGCAACAGTTTCCATTTCACCTTCCAGAACATTCCTTTATCGACGCTTGGCTGAGCTTTGTGGCACAGCTCGACCGTCGCGAATCCCGAGACAACCCTGGCATCACCTATCCAGCCATGCACAACATTGCAACCGCTGATAGTTGTCGACCGGATCGGATATTGCTGCGTAGTGACACGCTTCATGTGCACCATGCTCGCCGATTTGGCTTCCTGCCGTTTGACGACGACGGGACCGAGCTCCCACCAGGTCGCTCGGGATTTTTCGCCTCCGATCATCTCGGCGTGTTGGTTGACTTTGTCGCCCCTCAGTGAGAACGTTCTTGTTCTCACAGACAGCCTTGTCATTTCATTGTTAAGACGTTAATACTATCAATTCACATTTTCGATGGTTTTTTTTTTGGTTTAACGTGGGCAACGCAACAAACAAATCTACATCTGGACTCTTGGACTTCGCTTCATCATCGAATACGCGCGACAGATTGCAGAGCACTTGTCTGCTGGCGGCTGTTGCCGGGTTGACTGAAGACATGCCAGAAGCGTAGCGTCTCGTCGCCAGCACCGGTAACGACCGTCTCTCCATCCGGAGAAAGCGCAAGATACAGCACGCGCATCGTGTGACCGGTAAGAATAGCCAGCTGCGAGAGCTGTGGATAGCGCCACACCACAATCTGGTTTTGGGAGTACCCATGCGTGCTGACGAGCTCGGGCGACGATTTCGACCACGCAAGATTGCACACTTGAGACCCTGTCTCAATGTGGGTGAGACAGGCACCCAGGGTCGTGTTCCAGAAACGAATGGTCTTGTCGGCAGTGCCGCCACCAGAGGCCAACAGTCCATGCTGGTGCGGCGACCACGCAATGGCCTTGACTGCTGCAGCATGTTCAGAGAACCGTAGAATGGGCTCTCGCATCTGATCAAGCTTCCAAATATGCAGCTTGTTGTCGTTTCCTCCAGATGCGAGCATCGTGCCGTCAGGCGACCACTTGAGCCCGCAGACTTCTTGCTTGTGTGCTTGCAACTCTCTGACCAAAGGACGGTGCATTCGGACGTCATAAATGTGGATCGACCTGTCGCGACTTCCCGAGGCCACCAGCGATCCATTCCATGCAAGAGCACCAACTCGACCAGTGTGGCCATTCAATGTTTGGACTTTCTTGTTCTTCTCCACATCCCACAGCTGCACTGTGCCTGCGGTTGTCCCCACACCAAGATGCGTTCCCTGCACATTGTTACAGGGTCGAGTCAGAAGTCAGAAGAGGAGGACTGATCCAATCTCCAGCACGACTAAATGTACAATGCGGACGCCCCAAACCAATAAGCTTACTCTTTGCACAAAGGACAGGGAGGTGACGGCGAGCCCTTCACTCAGATCGCAAAGCTTGGTGACTTTGGCCGTGTTGGCGCCCCAGAGAAAGACGCTGCTGCCAAGCGCAACAGACACCATGTTCAAACTCGACCAGTCAAGCAAGTTCAAGTAGAAATCGTCCTGGAGGTCTGGTGCGTCGAGAATTCTTGCCGCGTGACGCGAAATTTTCCGCAGCACGGGCTTCGGGGAGGTTAGTATCCGCTCAGAGAGGGCAGAGATGGCGGATGTCGAAAATGGCGAGGTTTGCAAACTCTCGTCGCTTCGGGTGCCCAGTGGCACCGGCGCGGTTGGCGAGTAATAGTCCGACGAAAGTTTGCGCGGAAACGAAGGTGACTCCAGGGGACTGGAGGCAGCGTCACCAGACGAATTGGAGAGGTTGGACGGTTGACGCACAAAGCGGCGGGTTGTCTCGTCCATGGAAATGGAGCGTCGGGTTGGCGACACGAACGCTGCCGATGAAGCCGAGTTGCGACCATAAGAAGCGGACGACGATGAAGACGACGATGGCGATCCATGGTTTGAACCACCAGCGGAGGAAAACGAGTCACTCCGCGACGGGCTGCCAAAGTTGAGCAGCGTTGGCGGGACTTGCGGCATAATTTGGGTCATTGGC
This sequence comes from Capsaspora owczarzaki ATCC 30864, assembly GCF_000151315.2. Lineage (NCBI taxonomy): Eukaryota > Filasterea > Ministeriida > Capsasporidae > Capsaspora > Capsaspora owczarzaki. The sequence goes on along the minus strand of NW_011887292.1, from coordinate 509,391 downwards.
AGCGTTACGGGAGTGACTACGGCGGCCTTGTTGTTCGGAGGCATAGTGGTTGAGTCGTCACCGCTTTCCGGAGGATACACGATTCCTCCGAGCAGTTCTGTTTGCAACAGAAGGGACAGGGTGTTTTTCGGCTTGAGCTCTGCGAAACAAGTAGCAGCAGGAGGGTAAGTATTCCAATCGGAGCTCTGCAAGCATTGGGGAAAGAGAACCTTCCCCCACCTCAGCAAGGCAATAAATGTCAATCAAACACCAGGAATAGAAAAGTAGAGAACGAAGCATAGAGAAGCAGATGTTTTTGCTCCAAAAGAAGGTTTGAAACAAAAAAAAAAAAAAAAAAAAAAAAGTGAAACGGTTTCTTTTGACTCAAAAAACGCTTACCAGCAGGCGACGACCCGGTCAAAGCAAAGTCCCAGTCGCCATCGCGAAGCGGAATAAACCTGCGATGAGCACCGAACGCACATCCAGAATACAGACAGTCAGGACAGGGCAACGAATGGGAAAGTCAGTGGAAGGAGCGTCGGCAACTGACCTGTCGGCGTCCAAGCGTTGCTGCTGCTGCTGTTGTTGCTGCTGCTGCCGCTGCCCTTGAGCGGTGGATGCCGGCGAGGCAGGCGCAGCAAACGCAAAGTCATCGGATGATGCGGATGATGCAGTCGGAGTGACTGGCACGCGTGCTGCTGCGGGTCCGGCGGGTCGTCTCGGTGTCAGTCGCAGAGCGGGAATCCCGTCCAGCTCCATTCAGTCCAAACAGGCAAGTCAGGGGGGTCGAAGCAAAGAGAGTGAGCTCCATTCGAACATTGGCAACACAGCTCAGATTCGATCCTTGTCATTCAATGGATTCACATTGTATTGTACACGAACGCATCTTCACTGAATGGAGCAGGTCTGCTGGCCAGTCTCGATTCATTGCCAAATGCTTCAATCCGCTGCCCTCGTCCGCTCTGTCGCCTCGCGCGCCTCCGCCACCGCCGCCGTTGCTGCTGCCGTCCCCATGCGTGCCAAGCACACCCTTCCCGACATGCCCTACGACTACAGCGCCCTCGAGCCCGTCATCTCCGCCGAGATCATGAAGGTAGCAAAACGGAGCTTTTTCACCCTTCTGCTTCCTCTGCTCCCCCTCCGATCCTGCTCGATTCGCCTGCCAAGTCCAAACAAGGGCAACTTGCAAACAACGACCACGACAGTCTGGGCGAAGAACGCATGGCGCGAGTCCACTCAAACACGTTGAAAACGAGACCTTCTACAAGCAAAACCAACAAAAAAAAAAAAAAAAAAAAAAAAGGATGTTCGCCTTTTCCACTCATCATTGTTGCACGTCTTGTTGACATTGTGGCAGATCCATCACTCCAAGCATCACCAAGCGTACGTCAACAACCTCAACATTGCCGAGGAAAAGTACGCCGAAGCCACGGTACGTTACAGAACCAACTACGATTGAGACAGATTCAGATTCGCCGTTCCATTCTCAGACATGGGGGGTGCCGATTGTCTGATATTGTTGATATATCTCTTTTTTTTTGTTTGGCTTTCTTTTTTGGGAACGCAGGCCAAGAACGACTTGTCTGCTCAGATTGCCCTGCAGTCCGCCATCAAGTTCAACGGCGGTGGTCACATCAACCACTCCATCTTCTGGACCAACTTGGCCCCGGCTTCGCAATCGGGCTCGCCTTCTGGTGTGTACCATTGGGGGAACGCAAGCACACATTGCGCGATCGTCACATTGAGAAGATACAGTCGTCTGACGTGTCGTCTCGCTTGTTTGTGTTTGTTTTTGGTTTTTGTCGGTCAGCTGAGCTCAACAAGGCCATCAACGCCGAGTTTGGCTCGTTCGATGCTTTCGTCGAAAAGTTCAACACCCAGACGGCTGCTGTTCAGGGCTCTGGCTGGGGCTGGCTCGTAAGTGCAGTGTGGCGCTTTTTTGTTCCAGGTTGCAACAAGCATCCGTGAGCTCACCGCTACATTTTCTGGCTTGTTGTTCTCAGGGCTACGACAAGACCAAGGGCCGTGTCGTCATCACCGCTTGCGCCAACCAAGATCCCCTGCAGGCCCTGACTGGTATGGGTTGAATGCGTGTTGTTGCTGTTCAATGCATCGGGTCCCGCATTGATTTTTCCTTCGATTTCCTCTGTTCGTGCAACCAGGCCACACCCCTCTGCTTGGCATTGACGTCTGGGAGCATGCCTACTACCTTCAGTACAAGAACGCTCGCCCTGACTACCTCAAGGCCATCTGGAAGGTCGTGAACTGGAACAACGTCAACGAGCGCTTCGCTGCCGCCTCCCGCAAGTAACCGCGCTTTTGTTTGCGACTTGGTTTTCGCCGTCGACGCCTTTTGCCCGCAGAAGGAGCCATGGTTTTGTGATGTACCTTGTAACGAAAATACAGTCGCAACTCATTCTTTTGATAACGGTCTGATACCCGCACACACACCTCTGCAAAAATACAACAAAACAGCAGCCAAGAAGAACCTGTATTAAAGGTACAATGTGGGCACTGCGAAAGTAAATGCTCATTTGGTAGTGTTGATTGCTTCGAGTACATTTTTCATCAATGTGGTACTCATTGGCACCGACAGATACTCCAAGCCATCCGTTCCCTATGAAACGTATCACCATGCATGAAAAAAAAATAGTCAGTAACCGCTTCGAGCGCGATGAAAACACAACCAACTGCCAACTGTACCTTGCGCGACCGAATCATTTCGTGATCTCGGAATTCGGTCAACTGTGTTCTGAGGGTTAGATCGCTGTTTACCAAAAATCGTTCACGACACAGCTTGTAGAACGCATGGAATGGGAAACCTGGGAACACGACCGCAACGCAATCGAGTAAGACTTTCAAACCACACAAAGAAAAACACAACAAACCCAAAAAAACCAAACAAAACAAAACAAAAGCAAAACCCTCACCTTCCGCTTCCTCGCCTTCATCGAGTTGATAGGTCAAAAGAAGCTTGAAAATGCTGCGCGCGTTCGGCGTGAGACTCTTGAGCACGTGCATGACTCCGCGAACGTTCGTGTGACCCACGCCTGTGGAGCCGGTGGCTGAGAGCAGACCGGCAAGCGAGTGCTCGTAGGACGTCTCGTGTTGGTACGGATCATAAGTCGTGGCGTCGTGCCAGATCCAAGAAAAGCGTCCGACTTTTTCATTGTCCCAGACTGAGCGAGTTTTGGCCGAAACCCAACAACCCATCCCACGAAAAGAAGATTTGAGCACCAAAACTCCTAAACTCAGACGTTGCAACGCAAAGCATCAATAACCTTACTCAAAGGCGCATTGACATGATCAATGGATGCAATAAGATGGAATTGAGGCAACGAGGCCAGCGACGCAAGAATGGCTTGCGCCTTTTCGTTGCGGAGGCCCGGCCCCTCGATGTTGTTGATAAAGAGATACACGTGTCGCGGGATGGTCGTGTCGGCTGCATGATGAAAAACAAACGAAAGCATAGAGAGATCAGTTTAGACCACTCAGCAAATTTCCTGACGACGGCGCGGGAAAACCAAGGAAAGCCAAGGTGTTACATACATTCGGCAAGCGCGAACGTTCGACGGATGTAATCACACTGCTCAAACGGTGTGCGGAAGGTGTCGTAACAGTTGAGTACACCTTCGGTGAGCTGTGCTAAAATCTACAAGGTTGAGCCATTCCAGGGTGAGCACAAACAAACACAACAGTGGAGGCCAAGAATTTCGGGCAACGCACATGTCGAATGGTGAGACCAGGAAAGTATCCGTTGACAAAAAGCTGACAGGCATCGGGTAGGATGGCCGAAGCGAAATCGCGCATAATCCTTCGCTTGGATCCGAGGCCGTACAGCAATAGGTTAAAGTTGTTCCTGCAAGCCAAAAACAAACCCAACATTTAGACACACAAACCCAAAGAGCTCTAGCAGCAAAGCATTATCACCGTACTGAAGTTCAAACATCCAACGGGGGAACTGAAGAGCGAGCTGAGCTCGGAGCAGATTTCGCTCCTCGACCATCTGCTCGGGAAGTCGCTTGATGGCACTTGCGAGGGTCTGCGGACAATTCCAAAGCGGGGTGCAATGAGCTCCAACCATGCAACAAACAATCGCACCAAGAGTCTCCCCACCCCCAACAACAGCCAAACGCAACAAAAAAAACCCCACACTCTCACCTCTTCGTCGACTCCTTTCAGATGAGCCAGAGTATTGTTGGAGGTTAGATCCGACTTGTTGTGATCGTGGAAGTATCGCTGCAGGTCTTCCTCTTCTTCCTCGTCCTCGTTTTCATCGTCGAAGAGTGCTTCTTCATCTTCGCTTTCTGACGAGGACTCATCATGTCTGGTTGCGGCTGACGGTGCTTCGGTGGCTTGCTTTCCTGACGACGCAGCCTTCGAGCTCAATTGAGCAGTTGGCGGTTTGGGCGAGCCGCGAGCCTGCCCACGAGGAATTACCCGCTGAAGAACAGCGCCGGTGGGTGAATGCATCTGTGACAACTGCTTTTGTGCGACCTGTTTGGCAGCACGCGAAGCAATTTTGCGCGTGCCTTGCTGCATGCGAGAGTCCGGGAGCTCTTCCACTGGGGCTTGTTCCCGTTGGTGCTGCTCGCGACGCCTCGGGGTTTCTGCATTGTCGACCAGCGGATTGGCAAGCGCGGTTGCATTTCGACGGTTTGTCTCGCGCTGGAAGCGGTCTGCAGAGTCTTGTTCGCTGTCATCGTCCGAATCCATGGCCGAGAGTCGAGGCCTTTTTCGTGAGCTGTCCTCGCTGAGCAACGGCAATGGTGCTGCGAGCGCAGGTTTGTCTGTGGTGGACGATGACAGGCGAAACAGAGATTTTCGGACACTTTGGCGGCCAGTATTCTTTGTCTCGTTGGGAGTGGCTGATCCCGTGCCACCCGTCGCTGCATTGTCGCCATCACTGACCGCTGCCTTGGGAGTAGTAGTAGTAGTAGTAGTAGTAGTAGTAGTAGTAGTCGCAGTTGTAGATTGTTGTCGACTTTTTCGTTTCGAAGTGGACGAAGGAGTGGAAGTCGCGCGCCGACCGCGGAACACACCATCGTCCGCATCGTCGTCATCGGTGAGGTTGCTTGCATCATCTTCCTCATCGGATAGATCTCTGATCCTTCGTTTGAGCGTACTTGGGGGTGTCTGCGGCACTTGCCCGGATGCAACTTTGACGGGCGTGGTTGGCGCGATGGCCGCCCCACCGCCGCCCAGCCGCCGCGCAAGTGACCCTCCTGACGCAGCTGCACGTGAACTCATGCTGGCGGACGCAGTAAGCAGTGGGACGCCCTGGAGCGCCTGCTGCGCCTGGTCCTTCTCGTCCTCTGCAGCGAGGAAGCCCGACTTGAGCGCCTTTTGATGGTGGCTGCTGGGGCTGTCCTGCATCGACCCGCGCAGGTGGCTGGCAGTCGTTCTGCTCGCAGCTGCCTTGAGCTTTGCTTGGTGCTTGCGCTGCGCTGCGCTCATGAACAGCTTTGACGGCTGCGTTTCAAGCAGTGAAACAATGTGATGTTTCACGTCGGCGTCGACAATCCGAGTGATCTCGAGCGCGCCCATCAGCAGACTCCGCTGGCTCCGGATCATGCTCGGGACATCGTAGTCAGACACAAAGACGATCGGCAGATTCGCAGAGCTCGACAGCGTCTGCGCAGGCGGCTCCCATCCCAGCCAGCTTTCGTCCATTCTGTGTCTGACTGATGACGCTGCTGAGAGCAAAGTAGCAAAGGGACTGAGCAACATGCAGGATAGTACAAAAACAAAAAAAAGCAAGGATGTGCGTCGCTGGGCATTGTGTATTCATTCATGTGTGTTGGACAGCAACATTCAACATTGCACAAACAACATGTCAAGGCACAGCTTGGGCTCCTGGTCGCTGGTGTTGTTGCCTGAGACGGTGTTGCTCCATTTGACGTTGTCTTTTTTCCTCAGTGAGCGGACGAATTGGGCGCGCGGCCTGTGGTTGCTGTGTCCGATCTTGCTCTTGGTGTTCAAGTTGCTGTTGTTGCTGCTGTTGTTGCTGTTGTTGCAGTGGTTGTTGTTGTTGCAGTGGTTGTTGCTGTGGTTGATGTTGCTGTTGTGGTTGATGTGGCTGTTGCTGCTGCTGCTGATGCGAATCGCGCTCATTACCCGCCAATTGTCCAGCTGGTGCAGCGTGAGCATTCGGGCCTCGAGAATTCTGCATACGAGCAAAGGCCTCTCGTAGACCTGCAGCAAGCGCCTTGGCAACCTGCTCTTTCATTTCGGCAGACATCTCAACGACCTCGACGTCCTCCTCCTCCTCCTTCTCGACAGACATTCCAAAATTGGCAATCTCCACCCCTCGCTGCCCGTTGTGATTCGGACCTGCTTCAAACAGGCCGTTGGATTGCCGCTCGGGCTTGTCCGACTGCTGCTGTTGATTCGATGATTGCGATCCTGGTTCGTTTTGCGCGCCAAATTGCACAGAAATGTGACCCAAGTTGATGGTCACAACCTGATTTCCATCTGCGTCCACACTAGTCTCTAATTGGGCACCAGCTGGCAGCCGAAAGGCTCCCGCTTCTTGGTTGTTTTGGGTGACGGCTGCCAGTACTTGGTTCAGATCGACCCCGCCTTGGTCTGCCGCGCCACCCACGTCCGGGATTGCGTCTGCAAGCAAGAACTGCATTGCAACGGCAGTTTGGCGAGCAAATTCCAGCTCCTGAGGCTGCTTGAGAAAGGACACGACCGGGCCGGGAGGTGCATCGACATTGACTTCCCTGTCCAACAGTGGCGGAGGGAGCCGAGTATTTTGCGAAGCCCAGTGGAGAGCAACAGGGTCGTGTGGGACGGAGGGAATTGTTGCCGAGACTCTGGGAACTGCAGACTCGCGCGGCGAGGAAGTATCCGCAATGCGCGCACAAACGACAGACTGGTGGTGCTTGAGCACACCTCCCGGCGTGGCGCTCTGAGCTGTCGAAAAATGCGGATGCGAGCACACGCGCGGGGTGTTGATGACCATCGCATACACACAGGTGGCGACTTCACGGATTGATAGAACATGATCTGGCTTGTCTGGTGCGCAGTGGAAGCGGACTTCTGTTTTTCGACGAGCGCCAATCAGCTCGCAGAAGGTTCCGTCAAAGTACTGGTGGGTAAGCTCGTCATCTTGCTCAATCGAGCCCCTTGCCGAGTCTTTTTGGGCATCGGGGTGCGCTGCTGCATCTGAGTGATCGAATGACTGGTGGTGTCGGTCGTATCCGAGAATGTAGCTGGCATCCTCTTGTCCCGCGTTGTTTGTGTGGTACTGTCGGACATGGCGTCCATAGCAGAACTCGTAATGCCACCAGCCCACGCTCTAGAATTCATTCCGGGGGACATGAACAGCGAATCAAAGTAAATTTGGTCGATGTGAGATTGGGCGCGACAATCAACCAGGCCGAGAAAGCGAATAAACCAACTTCTTACATGCGAGATGCACTGCGCAGCCATCGGCGCCAATAGTTGCGTGATGGACGGACGCTCTTCAGCAGCCTTGTTGTCGTCCTCTGGTTGTGTCATGTAGCACACAAATTCTTGGTCGTCGTGAGACCTGTACCGCGTTCCCGTACCGCGTTCCCGCGCCCAACTGTGTGGTTGTTGTTGTTTGTTTTTCGCACCAAAATCAAACACGACCAGACCAGTAAATCAGTGAGTTGTGCTAAAGTTGAAAACCGCTCATCCCTTTTGCGCGCACTTCAAGCTCTGTGAGTTGGATGAGCTGGCAGTGGCTGTGTTTGGTCACCAAAATTGTTGGCCAACTGTCGACCAATTTCGACCCAAAGGGACTCTTCTCGTCCCAGATTTCGCTCATTGCACACACACACATACACACATACACATTGCGTTGGGCTTTACCTTGACATTGGACGCAACGGCAGCGAGCACAGACACAGACACTGGCGCGCTGCCAAAGTCGGTGCTGCCAAAGGGCCAATCGACCAACGACACGCTCTTCCTGTCGTCACTGTGCCTGAGCACGGTCGAGCGCGCCACATCGCCCGCATGGTAGAGCGTGCTGACATGCAAGAGTTCGTCCTCGAGTCGGAAGAAGGCCGGGCGCGGACTGTCTGCCTTGCCCGCTGCTCCAGCCGCCGTCGTCACTGCAACCAGCAACAACAACAGTAACAACCAGCTGCTGCAGCCGCTCAATGCAATGGCAGTCAAGTCAACTCGAGTGGTCTTCCGCATAGCTTTTGTCGGTTGCATTTCGTCCCTCAAAAAATGTCGATTTTCCTGTCAAAACAGTTGCTCAGAAATTCTGAAAAGACTGAGCTCGATTGTTGGATGAACGACGACTGATCCACCAGTCTTTGTTTCATACCAGTGGAGGCCCATTTGCCAGCGAGACAGCGACAGAGCTCGAGAGTTCAAGAGTTTGAGAGATAGATAGATACAGAGTGACAGAGAGACTGAGATTTTTCAATCGTCTCAGAATGACATACGAAGCCGCTCAGCTCGAGGTTTGTCAAATTTCTAACAATTCTGCCCGTCTGCTCAATCGGCAAAATGACTCCAAACAACACCCTGACGTGTGCCAGTGCCTTTGAATATGCTGTATAGGAAGAGGAAGCGCTCGCTGCCATCTATGCAGAGCACTTTCGCGTGGTCACTGATGACGCTGCGGCCAAGATTGTGCGGATTCGCGTGGAGGACGATTTGTGGCTGTCGGCAGTCATCCCGACGAGCTACCCGTCGCTCAGCTCACCACTCGCGGAAATCCACTGCGACAGAGACCACCACCGTCACAGTCACCAGTATGATCGTCGTCATCGCGATCAGCGAGGGTCGCAGGCGGCAGTCATCGACAGGGCAACGCTCGAGGGGTGGATGGACCGGCTCGACCAGCTGGCGAGCGACTCCAAGGGCCAAGTCGTGCTCTTCCAATGGGTGGAGTATCTCAAGGAAGCTTGGAGTGACTTGCATCAAGCGAATGCAGGAGCAGGAGCAGGACAATCCGCTACAGATGGTGCAGCCGCCACTGGTCTGCCAACCGACTTGTCCGAGGATGATGATGCCGACCATGCTGCTACAGACGCCGAGCTACAGGAGATTGCCATGCTAAGCATGAGCTTCAGTTCGGCCGAGTCGCGTCATGCGAGTGGCGGATTGGCACCGCGACCGGATTCGGCATGCCCGGTCATTCTGAGCGGCGATGCGTACACTGAGCGAAAGAGCGTATTCGTTGCGCACGTTGCTACTGTTCATTCTGAAGCGCAAGTATCGCTGGTTCGCAGCGAGCTACTGCAAAATCGCAAGATTGCCGCCGCCACGCACAACATCATGGCCTACAGAATACATCGCCCCGCCACAGGCGCGTTCGCCCAAGACTGTGATGATGATGGTAGGCTACAGTCGGCAGTATCTTTCGCTCTTGTTGTCATGCCGTCGCTCGGGGTCACTCACCACTCTGTTGAATGTTTCCCCCGCACCACATCTGTTCGATGCTTTGCTTGCTTGCGAAGGCGAAGACGCCGCGGGTGGCCGATTACTTCAACTCCTCCAGCTGGTCGATGCACGCAACGTGGTTGTGGTGGTGTCGCGCTGGTATGGCGGGCAACTGCTCGGGCCGTCCAGGTTTAAAATTATCAACAATGTTGCCCGAGCGCAGCTGTCCAAGTGCGGATATATCGCTACTGATTTGGAAGATGCTGATTCTGGCAAATCCAAAAAGCGATGACCCGACCCACAAGCCCCCCTTTTGAAAATGTCGCGCAACAACCATCCCATCTCTACAACAAGCCTCCAATCTCGATAAACTTGCCGGTATTACCATTGCATCTACAATACCATTTATTCATATCCAACAGAGAAAGAGAGAGAGAGAGAGAGAGAGAGAGAGATAGAGAGAGAGAGAGAGAGAGAGAGAGAGAGAGAGAGAGAGAGAGAGAGAGAGAGAGAGAGAGAGAGAGAGAGAGAGAGAGAGAGAGAGAGAGAGAGAGAGAGAGAGAGAGAGAGAGAGAGAGAGAGAGAGAGAGAGAGAGAGAGAGAGAGAGAGAGAGAGAGAGAGAGAGAGAGAGAGAGAGACGTACAGGATCAAAGCGACCCAATCGTTTGCACCGCTTATGCAGCCACCATCAACTCGGACAAAGCACCAAGTTCGGCGGGAGCTCGGCCGAGCAGCACCATGACTCGGAAATACATGGAGGTCATCCACTGCGAGAAGGACGCTTGCTGGAGTCGGAATTCAAACTTTAGCCGTCCCATCCACGAATGCAAGGAGATGCGGAGGCTGCGAGGGCTCGAGGCAGCCGTTTGCCTGACAGCGGGTTGCGGTGAGCTACTGGTGGTACCAGCATGGAAGAGTTGTTGTTGCAATGAGCTGCCCACCGCCGTTGGTCGGTAGAGATGCCGGTTTGCTGCAAAGGACGCTTCAAGATCGTAGTGGTCGGCCAGCGGGGAGACGTCGACGGCTATCCCGCGCAAGGCTGTGTGAGCAAGCAAGGCAAACCGATTGATGGGGGCACCAAGGTCCTTGTTGATCGATCGCACCAAATTGAGATTGCGCAGGACAAACAAGAGAGAGCGGGGCATTTCGCGAATCATGTTGGTGATCTGTTCTCCTTGTTCAACAGCCATTTTCTGCATGAGAAGAAAGTCGTCAGCAGTCATGAGCGTGTTGAAGCCGATCGGGGCTGCCTTGTAGGGGCGCTGCATCAGCATGGACGCAAACACGAATGGGTCTTGAGCCACGCCGAGGTCACGCGTGTCCTTGGTCAGGGCATCGTCGTCCTTCAAAACAATATCACGAATCAGGCGGCAAAATGCAAGTCGGTGGTGGTCTGGCACGGTCGCATACAGGCCATGGTCGAGCAAGATGACCTCCGGGTTGTTTGTCGCCTTGTCGCGCCGGACGAGAATGTTGCCAGGATGGGGATCGCCATGAACAACACCTGTAATGAAAATCTGCTCGGCAAACGCCTGGACAATCAGACGGGCCACTGTGCTCTTCGGAATCCCGAGCCGCTCCAAGCCGGCCAGATCGTTGCACTTGACTCCGTCAATAAATTCCATCGTCAGCACGCGCTTGGAAGTAAGTGGCCACAGGACTTCCGGCACTGTGATCTTGTACGACTTGGACGAGCCAATGCTCCGCATATGCGTGCGACAAATCTCCGCGTTGTGGGCTTCGCGCTCAAAGTCCAGCTCGCGTTCCAACGCGGCGCGAACGTCGCGGAACACCCAGCCATATGCGAATCCGGGATGAACAAAGCCGACCACGTTCATGAGAAATTCCATGGTGGCCATGTCACCGTTAAATCTGAGATTAACGAAAAACAACATTCGTCAACAACGCACCAAAACGTCAAGTTGGTTCGTTAGTTCCGTGTGAATGCCGCCGCACAAATCACAAATCGATGATGAGGCGCTCATTACCGGTCTCGTAGGTCAAAATACTGCACCTTGACTGCCACTTTTTGCCCGTCGTGTGTTTCGGCGCGGTGCACTTGGGCGAGACTGGCAGCTGCAAAGGAGGCGGTCTCAAACTTTGCAAAGACCTCGTTGGGTAGCTTGCCAAAGTCCTCGAGGAAGATGGTCTCAATCTCGCCATAATGGCGACCGGGCACGTTGTTTTGGAGCTTGGAGAGAATGCGAATGTACTCTTCCGGAAGCAGGTGGTTGAACGACGCAATGCCTTGGCCCATCTTGATGTACAAGCCACCGTTAGCGAGTGCCAGATTCAATGCACGTGTGGCAGCGCGCTCATGGCAAAGCTTCATTTCAGCATCAAACTTTGGTCCATCTGGGCCGTGCAGAATCATGACAACCTTGTAATCGAGCGAAATGACGACTCCGGCGTAGAGCGATCGCATAATGCGACCCAAGCCCTGAATGGCTCCGACAGTTTGACGGACTGCCTGCTGTTGGTGCTTTGGCTCGATGGAGCTGGCAATCGTGTATCCTGCAATGCAGGTTGCAGCCAGACCTAGCGCGAGCTTGGTTCCGGCGGAAGTTGGCTTGTGGGTTGACTGTTGACGGCTCTCGCCGCCGCCACCATCGCGCTGCTCCTTTGACGACGTACCACTTGCTGGAGCGTGGATTGCACGCACAGCGGCTGGCACGATGGTGTTCCGCGAGGCAGTCACGGAGCGGATTGCGGCGCTATTCACATGTGCGCTTGATCTCGCGCCTGCTTCGATCGCCGCCTGTGCCGACGCCCACAGCATCAACCAAAGAGGCAAACACAAGCAAGGATGAATGAGCAATCGCATGACGAGTGAGGGAACGCGACAGAAGAAGCGGGACGTTTGCAAAATGGAACAAAAAGCGGAGGGACCAAAAATCGTTCTCACCCGAGTAAACGCCGACGGGACACGTGCGATGCGGAACATGGCTGCGCGGAGAACTGAGACTGAAGTGCACCGATGAAGAAACACAAAACTAGGTGGTGTATGTCGTGCGTGTTTGCTGGTTGACGGTGGGCGAAAATTTAGTAACTTGAATCTTGTCAAAATGAGCAAAGTGAGCAAAACAAGGGGACTGGGTTGGGGATCTGGCATTTGGTCCAAATAAGAAGGTCGGGGAAAATATCAAGAGTTGGTTTTTGGGGGAAGTTTCGAACAAGGAGTATGGGAGGGGAGCGGGGGTCACAGCACGAAGAAGTGGGAAAAATAAAAAAGCTCACAACGTCTGAATAAATTCTGAAGCTGGTTCGCCGTCGTTGAAATTGGAGCGGCATTGCGAGTCTGGACCGTGTTACACCTTCCTCGTCTATTAGAGATGCGCAACTGCCGGTACCAGCATACAGAGCACACACAACATACAAAGGCATCACAAGACATTGGGGTCACGGCTTGGCTAATTGGATTATTGCGTGCCGCGCTCGCTTTCCGGGCAGTCGGGCTGGGCCGAAGGGTGAGCCGCCTTGAACGCGTCAAGTTTGATCAATTCGTTCTCGATCGCAAGCGCGATGGGGAACTGAGAGAGATCGACCTTGAATCTGATATTGGATGATGTGTGAGCGAAACGCAGGGCCAGCAAGCAAGGTCAACACGAAATCATTCGACACGAAACAATGTTGCCGCTCACCGACGGGCATTGTACAGTTGTGGCACCAAAGTGCAGTCAGCCATGGTCACAGTGTCACCAACGGAATATTTTCCGTGGGTCTTGGCCAGCAGAGCCTCCAAGCCTGGATTTTGGTGAGGTGGAGAAGGAAGGGGGGGGGGAAGATGGAGCATCGAAAACTCATGAATCAGTCCAAAGAACCACGCTTTGCCACCCGCAACAGTCACTGCGCCAATCCACGTTGACCATCACACAGGTGCATACCAGCTAGGCCATGGTTGATCCAATGGCGAGCCCACTCGACCTTCTTTTCATCGCCGACATGGTTGAGAACACGGAGGTTTTGGATGGGCTGAATGCCCTGTGCAATAGCGTCAGAGACTTGGCGAACCTGCTCCAGTGCCATTGTCAACATTCAACGTCAGAATTCACAACACGAGATTGCCATTCCATTACACAGCGCGTTGACGTTTTCTGCGAACAGACCAGAGCGCGTTGGTGAGCATCCTTGGGCAACAAAGAGGCCCCATCAGGGCGAGTCTCCTCGAGATACTCGATGATGGCGAGCGACTGTGCCAGCTGATGGCCGTCGATCTCAAGCACCGGGACTTCGCGCTGCGGATTGACTGAGCGGAACTCGTCCTTGAACTGCAGAAACAAACCCAAACGCAGAAAATCGCCAAAGGCGCCAAGCAAAATCGAGTCATCATCAGTGCCAAACAGTAGTCGAATCCACATGTTGACAACATTTCTGGATGAAAACCCCACCCCCAATCTCAGACGCTGGGGACACGGAGATTTTTTTCTCGATGCAAGTGGTCACGGATTTCACTTCAGCTCTTTCTTTGGATGGGTCTTCAGTTTTACCTGTTCGCCACCGTCCTTGATCAGACTGATGGCACGGTATTCATACGCAATGCCCTTGAGTGCGAGTGCGATGCGAACGCGCCACGAGCACGAGCTGCGAAAGTACGAGTAGAGAATGGGCTTTGCTGCTGCTGCCTGCTCAAGTCCAACGAGGCGCAGGAAACAACAATGGGAATATGAGTACAGCACAGACACAAGCCAAAACGCACATCGCACGTCCAAGTCGCATCGAAGGAGGGAGGGAGTGAGGGGGCAGGGGTGTGCGTTTTACACTGGACATCTTGTCAAAGTTCCAAAATTGAATCAGGAAAACGAGCAATGGAAAAGATTCGGTTTTGGAAGGGATTATCAGACTCTTACCTGCTGTGGTCGGTGGCCGTTTCGACATTGGACAACGGATTTTGTACTGGATTGTTGTTGTTGTTGTTTTTTGAAGCAGTCGTTGTTCTTGCTAGAAACAAACAACATCAAAATTCCGACGGAAACTCATGCTTCATCCTGGCGCTCCCGAGCTCACTCCCGAGCAAACTTTTGCAGCTGTAATGCGTCCGAACACAGCCTCTTGCTATCGTGTCTCACGGCTGACGGGTAGTAAAGTCATTCACAACGATGCGACAAAGAAATCGAGTTGCGTCTGCATTTTGTTCCTTTCTTGTCAGGACGGACTCGAATGGGGCTTCAGAAGAGCAAAGAGGCTTTTTGCCGCTTTTTGCCTTTTGTTTGCCTTGTGACAGTGAGCGAACGATCTAACAGGGCGAGTGTCGAACGATCTAACAGGGCGAAGAGTTCACACCGCAATATTTAACGCGAAAGGTGACGGAGGGTTGCCAACAAAGGTCCGCCCCGCCCTTCGGCGTCGTCGCGCTTCGTTGCATTGGGTTTTTAATTCTGCTTCTACTTTTGACTTCTGCTTCCTCCCATCGCCAAGTGAGGATGAGTCATGTTACGCAGTGTACGAACTGTCGATGACACAGCCAAAAATTCGCTTTGGAGTGCTACTTGTTTTTGATTGGCGTGTTGTTGAATCGATTCGTTACGTTCTTTCGGTTTCGCACCTCTTCTTCTCAGAGGGTGGATTGGATTCGATTGGATTGGACAGGACCGTATTGGGCTGCATCGGGTCCGGGTTGCGTGGCACATCTATCTATCGTTGCTCGACCAACGGAAATTTATCGTGTTTTGTCTTGTTGAATCCATTTTCAAGCCAATCAATTCATCCAACCCAAGAACTCAATCTGCATCTTTGTTTGATTGGCGTCTCGAAACAGTCCCTGCGCGGTCGTCTTGTGACCCGTGACTCGCCTGACTACGAGCAGATCTGCGCATCCTGGAATGCCGAGCTCAAGAAGCATCCCAAGTACATTGTCCAAGCGAGGACCAACACGGACGTGATTGCTGCCATCAAGTTTGCCCAGGCCAACAACCTCGAAGTGACTGCTCGTTGCGGTGGTCACAGCCTGCGTTGCCTCGTCGACGATGGCCTTGTCATTGACCTGCGCCAGGTGAGGAGACCACTCGGATGCAGATTCGTCTCGATCGATTTGATTTGATTCTTCGTCGTTCATCTCATCGACTGGATTGACCTTATTGATCTTGAGCTAGATGAGCATGGTTCGCGTCGAGGCAGACAAGAAGATTGTCCACGTTGGCGGTGGCGCTCAGCTTGGAGATGTCGGTACGATTTGTCCCGATTTTTGTCGCAATGCTTTGTCAATCGGAAACTTGCTCGTCTTCCACACTGGGACTCACTCCATCCTTGCTCAACAGACGCCGAGCTCTCTCTTCACAACTTGGTCGTCCCTGCTGGCATTGTTTCGGACACTGGCGTCGGCGGCCTGGCTCTGGTCGGCGGCGTCGGCTGGATGGCGCGCTCCTACGGCCTGACCTGCGACAACATTATCGGTCTTGATGTTGTGACTGCGGAGGGCAAGCTGATCCGTGTCACTGCGGACAACGAGTACAAGGACCTGTTCTGGGGCATGAAGGGTGCCGGCACCGCGTTTGGCATTGTCACCAGCTTCACCTTCAAGGCGCACGAGTTTGGTGCTGGAGCCGCGACTGTCTTTGGAGGCGCGCTCATCTTCCCGTTCCCCCGAGCACAGGAGATTCTGACCAAGTTCAACGAGTTTACCAAGACCATGCCGGACGCTCTGGCTCTCTATGCGGTTTGCGTGAATGCTCCTCCCGGCCCTGTTGTCATTCTCGAGTTTTGCTACAATGGCAAGGAGGAGGATGGCCGTCCGCTGGTCCAGCCCCTGATTGATCTGGGCCCGATCATGCAGGCTGGTGTTGGCACCGTCCCGTGGACGACCTGGCAGCGCGCCAAGGACACGCTCGCCCCCCATGGTGGCAACTATTACGAGGCCGGCCTCAACTTGAACGAGTTGTCGGAAGGATTTATCAAGAAATTGATGGAAGCTTTTCCCAGATCGCCTTCTCCGCAGAGCTTTTTCCTTCTTGAGAGCAACGGCGGGGCTATGTCACGTGTACCCAACGATTCTGCGGCCATTGCTTGGCGCCACGCCGCCTTCACGATCGTATTTTTCGCTGCTTGGCCCGCTGATACCGAGGCGGAAGCCAACAAGGCATGGCTGCGCGAAACACGCACCTCGCTCATGCCATTCCACACAGGCACCCTGTACGCCAACTTTTCCAGCGAAGGCACCGCAGTCGAGTCGTACGGCCAGCAGATGCTTGCTCGTCTCGTTGAGCTCAAGCAAAAGTACGATCCCACCAATTTTTTCCATGTTGCTACGTTTGGGAATCTGCTTGGTGCCTAGGAATGAGTATCTATCATGCATTGTGCCTGTCGACTAAATGCAAGCCAATTTTTCTTTTGCATTTTGATAAATATTCTTCTGTAGTTTGACTTTGGGTAAGGCTCGAGGCGTGACACTTCTGCCATGACAGCACAATTGAACGACTGATGCAACTCCTCCCCCAAACGGGCAACACAGCGGACAAAGAACCAAACAAGTGGAGCATGAAGAAGTACAGTGCAAGAAGAACAAGAATTAAAAAAACCAAGTCGTCACACAGTGTTCCAAGAGGCACAGCCAAAGCGAAAAAGCATGCATCACAGGTCAGGATCGTCCATTTCGTAATCTGGTCCATCCGGCGGTACAGAAACGTGCCACTTGGCAAGAAACTCACCAACCATCCTTGAAACAATCCCTCCGAACAACCAACCTCGCCAACTACCCTGGCAAATCAAAACACTGCGTTTATTGACTCAATCAACAAACACAAAAGTACGAGGCGAAATCAATCACACTCGAACCACAAATTCAAAAATACAACAACAACAACAAATCAAGAAGGAAGAAAAAAAAAGGAATCAAGAAACAAGACGCTTCAAATCGTCATGCTTGTTCTTTGCACAAAAAGACAAAAGATGACAGAGGAAACGACACCAGCAGAGGAAAAAGTTTACACGGCAAAGGAGGGCAGCCACAAGCCAAACTTGTTGTGAACGCCCTGGAAGGTAGCCCAAACTCGTTGGCTATGTTGGGTCTGGAAGTCGAGAGGAGTCGATCTACAAAGAGCCACGCAACCCAGTCAGTCAGCATACACTTCTCTCAACCACCGAAACCAACAGAAACGCCAACTACATACACTGCCTCGTCTTGGATGGCCGTTTGGCGCAATTCGGGATGAAGCACCTTGATCAACATTTCGTACGAGAACAGAGTGACACCGAACTGTGGAGATGAACGGAAGACTCGGGCTTTACGAATCGAGCAAAGCAACAGCGTTAGCACAAACCAGCAAAACCAGCGCGTGACCCAGCGCACAAAACCACAACATGTCGTACCCGCAGCGCCCTTCCAGAAGGCCTTTCCACCCTCAGTAGCCATGATTTTACGGGCACAATCGACAATGCCAGTGTAAGTCAACTCTCCTCGTCGAGCGGCGACTTGCAGACGAGTCTGATAAAGTCGGACAAAGCAATCATCAAGAAAATTCAGTGACATGTCACAAAATCAACACGAGAAAAATACAAACTCATCGGGGTGGAGCTCAGCTCAAAACTTACCTTGATCACGTCAGCAGGAGTCACCAAACTGGCAGCAGGAATACCC
This sequence comes from Capsaspora owczarzaki ATCC 30864, assembly GCF_000151315.2. Lineage (NCBI taxonomy): Eukaryota > Filasterea > Ministeriida > Capsasporidae > Capsaspora > Capsaspora owczarzaki. The sequence continues at coordinate 491,467 of NW_011887292.1, read as the reverse complement.
GCAAGTGCGCCAGCAAGCAGCAAGGTGTGGGGGTCGTTGGACCCGTCGGGCTTTGCGAGCCAAGCCTTTGCGTGTGCATACGCCGGGAAGTAGATCATGGAGAATGGGACATCACGCAAGAGACAAGCAGTGGCACCCTTGTACAGACCCATAAAGCCAAGCTGACGAACGATGGAGCCGGCAGTTGGGCGCTGAGCAGCAGCGGCATCAAGCGGAACTCCCTTCAGCTGCTCGCCGGCAGTTTGCAGTCGAATTTTGACAATTTCGAGCGGGTTGGTGAAGTCGAATTTTGACAATTTCGAGCGGGTTGGTGAAAACGACTTGACTTGCGCCAGCCTACCCGAAAAAACAAAACAAAACAAACAAACAAACAAACAAACAAACAAACAAACAAACAAACAAACAAACAAACAAACAAACGCATGCCAAAAAAGTCAGTGTCTGACCAACAATATCGACAGCGCCGACCTCCCACCTCCCACCTCCATCCTTTTACACTTACCACACCACCACTCAGGATTTCGTAAGGCAATGACAGGTTGCCATTCTCGTCCTTGAAGGTTTTTCGGCAAAGATCGTTCATGGCGAGCTTGATGGCCTTTTCCGGAGCAACACCGACAAGTTGCGGCACAAGACCTGGTCAATCCATAGTCGTGTGTGTCAGTGGGAGGCTTGGAACGCGATCGCAACTGGGATACACATGCCATCCATCTTGTGATCCGTTACCGCGATACAACCCGCTGACTCCTTCGTTCTTGAGCACCTTGGTAAAGCAATCCCAGCTGTTTCGATAGAGCATCTCTCCGACAATCACGCCTCGTTGGTTTTGCATGCGTCTAGTATCCAAGCCAAGACAAAAAAAATGAGTCACGAGCGGCGTTGTTCGTTCGTTTTTTGTTTAAATCATCAGTCATGCTTACGTCTTGACAAGGTCGATTGGGAATACGACGGTGGCTCCAATAGCTACACAACAGCACCGACAAACATAAAAGTGTCAGCTCAGGTATCATGCAAAGAGGCGCAAGTGAATCAAAGAACGCTGCACCAACCTCCTGCAATGCTGCCGAGCGCAAAGCTCTCAATGTAGTCAAACAAGGCACCCTTAGACGCAGGGGCAGAAACAGAGTTCGATTGAGAGCTGGGAGTAGTTGCTTTGCTCACTGCAAGCGACCTGGTACGAATAGCGGCGTCAATAGACGGGGCGCGAGCGACAGGAAGAAGGCTGAGCAGTGGGATGGAACAAAGCCGCAGGGAAGAGGGTGTGCAAATTTCAAAAGAAAAAAAACCATGAATGAGTCGCAAAACTGATGGAGGATGATGCCCAACAACGACAGATGATCGCGATGCTCACCGTTGGAAATCCTCTGGAGTGATACGACCATCTCCTTGCGACTCGCACAAGTGGAAAAGAATGTCCACTTCCAAAGGCGTGATTTGATCAAAGCGAGTAATGGCATGTGCTGCGTGCATGAAATCCTCTGTGGTTACGTGGCAACCAAGGTCGAACAGTCAACCGAGAGCACAACTTTTTGCTGGCCTCTCTCAACCACTTTGCGAAACCCGACAACAACCAAATTGACAGTTATCTCCCAATACCTTTGGTCAGTACATTTGACTTTGTCAGCGAGATGGAGTGCAGCATGACGCGGTAGACAGAGTCGAGATTGTGGATGAGGCTGTTGAAGGCCGAAAAGTGAGCAAAGCTGATAGAGTTGCTCTTGTTAACGTCGCCGAGGGTCACAAGACGGTCGATCAGAGCTGGTGACATGCGGTGGCCATAGACGGCGGTTTCAATGGCGGCGAATTGGAGGCCCGAAATGTAGCCGGTGCCCTTGCTGGCGGCAACAAAGGCCTGACGCAGTCGCTCCTCATGGAAGCCCTTGAGCAGCTGCGTAAACTCCTTGTAGGAGATCTGTCGCTTCCCATCGAGGAAGTACAGTTGCACCCACGGCGACGCAAAGTCAAACCCTGAGCTGCCGTTTGGCTGCTGCTGCAGGGCGACGTTCACTGCGCGCTTAAAGTTGTCGAACGTGATGGTACCCTTGCCCTGCGTGTCAAACATGCGGAATGCAAGCTCGTACTCGGCGTCACTGCGGTGCATCATGTCGTCGAACGCAAGAAAGTCGGCAAAGGTCAGGTGGCCGGCACCGCGGCGATCGGCAATGCGGAAGACCGCCTCGAGCATCGGACGCGCAGTCTGCCTGTGTTGCAAAGCAGCCTGCTCGTTGGAGCCATCCGCAGCACTCGCCGGCGCGGCCAACTCGGCAGCCGAGGCAGCGGCGGTGGACGTCCAGGTCGGGTCGAGCGTAATGCAGGCGAAGAAGCCCTCCTTGGCCATGAGCTTTTCGGTCTTGTCCGTGATGGTTGCATTCTAAAAAAAAAACGCCAGGAACATAAAACATCAGACATGGGTTTGGGGTTTGATAACAACCGAACGGGCTGAATGAGAAGCGCCGGCTTTTTGAAGAAGCGTTTTTGGTCCCATTCTCAATGAGACATGCAGATGGATGGACGGAGAAACATCCGAGAATCAACACGGATGATTGAATGAGATCGAGGTGAGCTCATCGTCGGTGGTTGGTGGTTGTGGAACTGGGGGGGGGGTGGTTGTGGTTAACGCAGAGATTGGATGGCCACACGAAAACGAAAACGGAAGGAACGAGCACATGGAACAACAGCAACTGTGACATTGGTTGGCTCAGTGAGCTCTACTCTTGCGTGGGTGAGGGAAAGAGGATCCCGGGCACCAAAGTCACAGAAACCAACAACAAGATAGCAGTGGACAAACGATCGAGAGTGAGGCGTTGGGGGATGGGCCGGCAAGAGACAAAACGGAAGTGCGATTGACGCCAAGACAGTGGAGCAGCACAAGATCCCCTCCGTCTCATCCGATCAACAACTTCAATCCACCGAGAGAACAGCGATGGACGTATGTACAGACAGAAGCCACCCCACCCCCCCCGCGACCACGCCATCGCGCAGACAGCGAGACGAGAGCGAGTCCTGACTGCTGCTGCTGCTGTCTGCCGTCGGGAGTGTTCGCTGCTCGACGTGCTTCACCCATTCCAGTCCAGAGCGACAAGATGATCATTGCAAGGGCTTTGCTTGAAATTCTATACCTGCAAGAAAACTTCCTCAAGCATCTCGCGGCGGGTGGTGGGGCGCGTTGAAGATGCACCAGCGGTGGTGGCTGCAGTGGACATTCAGAGGAAGCAAAGTGCGGTTTCAAAACAAAAATAAACTGAGAGAATTCGAGAGAAGAAGGGAGTGGGACTGTCACTCTGGTCCTAGAATGCACGAAATGACAAGACGCAAAGCATGAGCATGAGCATGGGAGGCGGGGGGGGGGGGCGCTTGCGGCCAGAACTACTCGAGCGAAAAGGCACGGGCGTACCTCGTTCTCGTTCAAGTCGAGTTGTTTGCGAGTTCGCTTTCTCGCTTGAATTCTCAGCGCCTGAATCAAAACCCATACCCCCTCAATACACTGTTTGACAAGTAGCACCACTGTGCCTGAGACCGTCATCGAGCGTGACAGGACGCGCGGGAACGAGGGCTACAAGAGCCGATTGCAGGCAGGAACACAAAACAGACGAGGACCATATTGACAAACGTTGGGGTTGCCACTGCAAATGCCTCGATGGCAATGAAGGTGCCACATGCTCACCTACAACGCATGCGTCAAAGAAACGCAGCCATTCTCGTTTTGGCACTTCTCAGTCGTTTGCCGAAATGTTTTCACGAACCTCGATGGCTGGCGCCGCAATCTTCGCTGTGCCGCATCGCGTTGCTTCCCTCGCCTTGTCATCAAAGAGCTACAGACTTGGATGCAACTCTGCTGCGCTTGCGATACCGCTGCGATATGTCTCGGCAGAGAGCAGGCCGAAAATCAGTCTTTCAGCAGCCTGTAGTTTCGCGCGTTTATTAATGCAAAGCGTTTCGTATGGCACCGAGCGCACGCTCCACCCACTCTCCAACGAGACATCTGCCGAATCATCTGCGGTAGCGCGAGCCGCGCGCCCGTTTGCGCAGCAATGTCGAAATGCCTCGAGTCTTGGCGTTGTGCCGCCTTCCCTGGACTCGGCCACTCAAGTAGAAACGCAGTCAGAGTTTCGGTATGTGTAGTGATGTTGTTTGCAACATTGTGACTCGTCCGGAGTGCTCACCTCGTCTGTATTGCATCACCGACTCCCCAGTCTGCATCGGCTCCGCCTCCAGAACTTCAAAAAGTTCGAGGACATAACTTTCACCCTGACGCCCAGCCCCAAGATTATCGTTGGCGCGAACGGCTCGGGCAAGACGCAAATCCTCTGGGCGATTCTCATCTTCTTGCGCGGCCACAACGCTCGTGTCCCCAGCTCCAAGCACTTCAGCAAGGATGTTTTCCGATTCGAAGATGAGCTGGAAGACCTCTTTGGTGATCGGTTCTTTAGAAATAAGTATCAGTCGCCAGATACGCTCGTTCGCGTCGGCGCGCCAAACAAGAGATTCACCCTGACTGGCACGTTCCACGATACCACGTACCATCACACCAACGAGAACGTGATGCTGGAGTATTCGCTGGACAAAGGGCTGCTTCAAGACAAACCCGACAACCACCAGTCGCTCGCCCCAATCCGCTTCGCCTTCATGCCACCGATGTATCAGTGGGGAGACAAAAAGCAAGAGCTTGGCAGAGGCGAGATGTTTCTGTCTGCCGGTGTCCAGCATATGCGATGGCGACTTGAGAAGGCTGTGCCGTTTGTCAACGACGCGGTTGGCCACCTGGGATTCCAAGTCAAAGTTGAACTCGAACGCTCGGGTTCTGAGTTCAAGCGTTCCTCTGTCACCGAGAATGGAGTCACCCTTGACATTGGTGCCTGCGCCGGCTCGCTGCAAAAGATTATTGCCATTCTGACGCTTCTCTACCATCTGACGGAAGCCGCAACCATCAAGGCTGCCCAAGACGACGCGCGCGGAAAGAACATTCAGCCCGACTCGAACACCTTCGCGCAGCGCATCTTCCTCATCGACGAGCTCGAAGCTCTGCTCTACGAGAATGTGACGGCCAAGCTGTATGACTTTCTCGTCAGCACGTGCGCCAAGCACAACATTCAGCTCATTGTCGCGACCAACTCGCGCGCCATCATCGAGCCGCGGCTGAACACCAAGCGTGAGGTTTTGTTCCTCACTCCGGATGGCAAGGCCGTCGAGCTGACAGGCGAACTGCCCAATGACGAGCAGAACCAGCAGTCCCTCTTCCCAGTCCTCAACGCACTCAGCCAGGTCAAGAACAACAACAAGCCTCTGCTCGTGCTCGAGGGCGTGAACGACCAAAAGTTCTACGGCAAGTACACCGAGCTCGGCGAGAAGTTCCAGTTCATGACCACAGCTGGTGCTGTCAAGAAGGAGGGCGTCTCCCACATCCTGAGGCAAGCCAATCTCAAACACGTGTTTCTGAGCGACAGCGACATGTACGCCGCCTCGTCCGACCTGGCTGACGCTCAGAAGCGGATGACTAAACATGTTGGCTCCTCTGTCGTCTACACGCAACTGCCGTGCGTCGAGTCGTACCTGATCTTGAGTGAAATGCTCAATCATGCCGAGGCGGCATATGAAGGGCGCTACAAGGCCATCAAAGTGCTTGTCGGGCACAAGCTGTACTTTGTAAACTCATTCAAGAGCATGCTCAAGGAGGTGGGTCCGAAGCCTTCGACAATGCCGATCAAAACAGAGCAGAAGCAGCGAACAAAGGAAGGGATCAGTGGCATGGCCTTGGAAGGGCTCAACGCGCTTTCCAGCGACGAGTTTGGCCAGTTTACCAAGCAAGAAAAGGACGAGCTGTTCCGGAAGGCAGGCCAGACTTCGAGTGTTGCCAGTGCCTCCACTTCTGCAACAGACCGACTTTTCCCGAAGCTTCCTTTGAACGCCAGCTCGAACGATCCGGAGGAAGTTTGGACTGCAATGCATGACAAGCAGAGCGACGACGCTTCGTCAAGCTCATTCGATCCTGTTGGCTTTTGGACCACGTACGTCAAGATGGTGCATGGCAAGGAGGCAATGGTGCGTGGACCTGACGAAACGCCGATGAGCACCGACGAGATGATTGACAGGACGAAGTGTCTCCACCCCAAAGTCCAAGCCCTGCTCGACCAAACTGTGGAGACTGTTCTGCGTGGCCTTCCAGAGGCTGTTTCTAAGTGACTGTTTGGAACCGCCTCATTGCTTCCACTGTCATTGTCACCCCTTCCTGTTTTCCAACAAATTGTAACATGTCAACTTTCAAAATTTCTATTGCGTATCGCTTATTTCACCACCTGCAACTGACTCTGCATGTACGTGGTTCGAGAGTTGCCACTTGTCGCATATCTCGGTGAAGCAAAGCGAGTATTCCACAATGGTTGGAGAAACAAAAAACCTGCAAAAAAAAAAAAAAAAAAAAAAACGCAAAAACTGTATTTTGTACAACGCCATTGAATTGATTGTGACCCGAGTATCGGACCAGTGCAACTCAAAGGGGAAATCGATAGATCCGGATCTATGAACAGCAACACGTCCATTTTAGCTAATCGTGCACGCGCTGCGTTCAAACCAGAACCAAAGTGAAAGTGAGAACATGTAAGCACACACAAGCCCACAAACAGCACACAAACGCAACCGCCTCCCCTGTACACACTAAATGCAAAGGTCAGGGGCGAGGCAGAGATCAAAGGAGTTGGGGAGGGGAAACCACCCCCGATGGTGACGTCAAATTCGACATCTACATGCACAGACACATTGGAACACGTCCGACACACATTCCCCGAGACCGAGACTACGAAATAGGACTGCCAACACCGCAATCCCTAACAACAAAACCGACACACTCAGCGAACGGGGTATGCAGCAACGGGAAAAGGAGAGAGAAGGAACGGCTGCAAAGTCATCAAACCAACCGACCGTCTTTCTCACTCGTTCTTCCAGCTTCGTCATCACTCACAGTGTGGCACCGAGCAGCTTGGCAGAGGTCGTCGAGCGTGCCTTTCTTATGAGCGGCAGTGCCTGTTCTTTGGTCATCTGGCGGTTCGGGTCAATCTGGGGAAGCAGCTGGAAGCACGCATCGCACATCCACACGCAGTAGTCCGGGTGCCCAGTCATCCCTGCCGGAAGCTCTTGCTCTTTGGTGTGGTTGAAGCTGAATGCGTGCGTTGCCTTGCCCTCATGGTTGCAGACAGGGCAAGTGCTCGGTGGGGGCATCATGGTTGCAGTGTGTTGAAAGAGACTGAGAACAAACAAATTTGTTGCTTTTTGGTAGAGACGAGACTGAGCGGGTCTGAGACGAGGCATTCTGAGACGGTGTTTCGCAATACAAGTACAGTAATCAAATGCAAGTGCAGGAATTTGATTGACGGTCCAGACACACACTCGGGGGGTGGATGGGGTCGTTCGAATTCGAGGGTCTGATTCAAGGATGTCGGAGTAACTCTGCACGATTCAGCTTCATTCACCCTTCTCCTACTGTACTCCAGCGCTCATTATTTCATACTGACTTGAGTATCAGTGATACGTCAGTCCTTCATACTTTGACACTCTTCTTTGACAGTGCGCACCACCAAAGGTCGGGTCATCATCGTTCTCAGCCCGCCAACATTAGCATGTCGTCCTCGTCGGTCGATGCACGGCTGGACTTTCGGCCTGCATCCGCCTCACCCCTGGTCTCAATACACGACCGCAGCACTCTGGCGGATGCGAGTGGTGGCAGCGATCCGCGGCTGAGCGGCGCGTACGTGACTCCGCTCCAGCAGATGGCTGCGTCGTGCGCCGGCGCGCTGCTCACCTCACTCGTCTCAACCCCGCTCGACGTCGTCCGCATTCGCCTGCAGAGTCAAGCAATCAGCCACATCTCCAGCACTGCTTCTGCTGCTGCTGCTGCTGCTGCTGCTGCGACGACTGGTGCTGCGTCATCATCATCAGCAGCAGCCTCCATGTCCGCTGCCGACCCGTTCGCCCGTGCCTGGGCTGCCCATGCGACGTCGACTGCTCCGTCAAGTGCAGCCGCGCTCCTGCCGCACCGTCGCCAGATTGTCTGCATTGTGAGCCAATCCAGACCATCCCCAGGCGCTGCACTGTCGGCCAGTCTGACTGCTGTGGCCACGAGGGCGCCTCCCGCTGCCGCTACTGCTGCTGTCTCGGCGGTCGAATCAGCCTCAATGGCTGCCGCGGACGGCACAGTCCGATACGTTGTTATTCTATGCAATGGTCTGATGGATCACGTCTGCAACGTCTGCTTCCCTGCGCACAAGCCAGAGGCCGCTGTAAGACCCGTTTGGTGTGGAAAATCTCCGTTGCTGTGCGAAATTCGGCGCTTACCCAAAGTGTGCTGGCCTTGCTTGTTTCGTCTTGTCCATCATTGTAGCGGCTAAACGGAACGTTCGACGCACTCACAAAAATCGCACGGCAGGAGGGATTCTCGAGCTTGTGGCGTGGATTGTCTCCAACACTGCTGATGGCTGTTCCTGCCACAATGGTTTATTTCACAGCCTACGAGCAAATCCGTGACTGGATGAAACATTCGTCGATCGTGGGAGGCTCTGGCTGGGAGCCTCTGCTTGCCGGCGGCGTGGCGCGTGTTGCGTCTGCCACCTTCATCTCACCTTTAGAGCTGTTCCGTACCAAGATTCAATCAACCACTAGCAATTACAATTATCGACGTATGGTCTTTTCGTTAGGCGAGCGAGTGATGTCTCTTTTGGCTCGTGGTGTGCTTACTTGTGCGGGTGTTCATTTGGATTGATATCAGAGCTAATCCAATCAGTACGGCAGTCCGTCAAAACAACCGGTATCTCTTCGTTATGGCTAGGATTAGGACCTACTCTACTCCGTGATGTTCCATTTTCTGGTATGCGTCCTCGAGCAATGTGCTTCTGAGCGATCGATGCAACTTTTTTTTTTTTTTTTTTTTTTTGCTTCATGTGTTCCTCACCATCGAACGTTCGATTGCAGCTCTGTATTGGTGGGGTTATGAAACTACCCGAAGCCTATTTGTGGATGGGCTTACCAATCGTGGATACGCTATGGACGGGACAACATCCTTTGGTGTCTCGTTCGCCGCCGGAGCCGCTTCTGGCATGGTGCGTTTGTTTTTGCTCTGATGAAACACACCGGCTCGCTTCCATTCTTCTCAAACAACATACCTTTGACAGGTTTCGGCGGCTGTCACAACCCCATTCGATGTTATTAAAACGAGGAGTCAAATACAACTAGGGCAGCTTGTATCAAGTAGGTTTTCGGATTTTCGCGCATTTCGGAAAGAATTGTAGCGCGTACAACTTTGCATGGTCACGCCACTGACACGACCGGTGATTGTCACAGGTGGACCAGTTCAAATGTCAACAGCTCGCGAGATTGCGCGCGACTTGTACCGAACTGGAGGCGTATCATCGCTGTTTGTCGGTTTGACAGCACGTTGCGCCAAGGTCGCCCCGGCATGCGCTATCATGATTAGCTCTTATGAACTCGGAAAGAGCTTTTTCGGCAATCGAAACAAGCAACGCGCTCTACAAGAACAATATCAACTGCTGCCTCCAAGTCTTCTCGCAGCTGTAGGCGACGTGCCACACAATGACATGCACTCAAAATAATCCACATGTAATCAGCAGCACACGAATTTTTTTTAAAAAAATACAGATATATTCCTGAGCGAGCAAAAGTACAGCCAAATCACTTTTACAGTGTGCACAAGTTGTGCTACTGAGAAATGAAGGGGAAAAGTTACAGACGACAAAAAGAGCAAACCGAACAAACAACCAGCAAAAGCAACAGAACAAGCGAAATCGGAACTAAAGTGTCAACGTAGAATCAACAAGATGACGAGGTGACTACTTGACTCGGGCAATGTTGACTGAAGAAGGTCCGGGTGGCGATTGCTGCTGTGCCCAGCGAGGGCTCACGAGTAACAGCTTGGCTTCAATCTTCTTGCCATATGGCGTGTGGCGAATGAGATTGAAATGGGGGCGAATGCCTTCGACCATCTGAATGCATTCCAAAACCCCCCAAACCCCCCCACATCAAATGGAAGGTCAGAATCATCATCAAAATATCGTGCACAGCAACGACGAAGAAGAACCAACTACGTACGATATTCAGTTGTTGCGCATCCCCAATTCCAAGGGCAGTTTGGATGACATAGTTTCCGAAGGGATCTTGAAGCAGTCGTGGCAACCACCTTTCATCAAGCAACTCCAGCATCATGGTGGTCCGCGTCGCAGGCTCTGAAGCACGCAGGCACTAATAAAATCAAACCAATGGCAAACGCAAGACACACCAATGAAGAAATACAAAGATGAGATGCCGACGCCACCAAACACACGCAAAAACCATCGCCACTAGACGCGCCTAGTCTCGTACCTTTTCAATGACGTTCGAACTGAACTTTTGAATCGCCAACGGGCAAATGTTGCCCAAAAATTGGTTGACCAGAGCATCCGAAAACCGTGGAATGTTCAGATCCAGGACGTACTGCACAACATAGTTTCCGAATGGGTCTTGTACCAAGTTAAGTACGTGGAAGGTGACTTCGTTCACCAATTGATGCTACGTATGAACGAACGGCCAAGTCAAAAAAAGTGAGTCAAACCCCACCTGGCGCAGTTGCAAAGGGCACTCGATCGATACCTTCTGGGCTTCCGTAGCGTTATCAATGCATCGTTGCATGACACAGCACCCATGGCGATGAGTGGCCACTTGAACACAGTTGCTTGCAACAGCATCGTAAATGAACTAAAGCACGAAACAAACAAATAAACAAAACAAACAAACAAACAAACAAACAGACAAAAACAAAAAAAACCACGAGTGGTCAATACAAAGCACGCTCACACACCTCCAAAGCTTGTCTCAACAACAATAACAACAACAGTAACAACAACAACAACAACAACAACAACAACAACAACAACAACAACAACAACAACAACAACAACAACAACAACAACAACAACAACAACAACAACAACAACAACAACAACAACAACAACAACAACAACAACCACCACAAATAAACAAACAAACAAACAAACAAACAAACAAACCCACCCCCCACGCACGTACCTGATTGTCGGCGGCAGAGAAACGTTGGAGACACCGTTGTATGACGTGGTTGCCGTTCAAATCTTTAATCAAAGTCACGACGGCATCTCGGAAGGCTGAGATGACGAGCTCGATTTGCCCCCGTTCCTTGAGGCATTCAGTCAGTTTCTGGACGGCTCGCGTGCCATGCATGTTCAACGAGATTGAAACCAACTCGGGAGCAACGCGCTGAACAATCGCCGTGCGCTGAGCTTCTGTGCAGTGCTCTAGCAGCTTTTGGCACAGATAGTTGCCGAAAGGATCGGTCATGAGCTCGCCAACATGCTCGAAAACCTCGTCGAAAATGATCTGGATGACAGACTCATTTTGCTCTTCGATTTTGCGCTGGAGGAATCGACAGCCAATCTGGTCTTTGCACAGGGAATAGATTTTGCCAGCTGCCTGTTCAATGGTCGTGTACCGGAATCCCTCGCTGGGCGCGCGTTTGTGGCTCTTGGCTGGCGCACCCTGTGGCGCACCCTTCCCAATATACATGCCAGAGAGGAACGACGACAGACCATCGACTGGCAGCATATGGTTGGGCATCATGAGCTCCGAGAGCTGTTGCATGTTGACCAACATGGGACCCATGGGACCCATGACCAGGACAGACGGCATTGCCGATGGTTCAGGCACGGCCATCATGCTGCCGGGCGCGTAGGAGCCTGATTCAGGCGCGCGTCGGGTGGCAGGGAAGAATGGCTGCGGGTATTGCTGAGGGAGGGGAGTGGAATCGAGGGATTGTGGTTGTTGAGGGTGATGCTGCGCGTCAAAGCGCTGCGGATGCTGCGATTGCTTCTGGTGGTGATGAGGCGGCGGTTGATGGAGCTGCCTGTTCATCGGAAGCTGTTGCAGTTGGTGTTGCAAGTCCTGTGCATCATGGAAATCCTGCAATTCTTGTGGCTGTTCCAGCTCGAGTCGCTCGTGCTGTTCCGACCATTCCTGCTTCTGACGTTGCTGTTGATGCAGTTGTTGCTGTTGATGTTGTGGCTGCTGCTGTTGTTGATGTTGATGTTGATGTGGTTGTTGTTGTTGTTGTTGCTGCTGCTGCTGCTCTTGGAGATGTTGTTGGCGTTGCTGTTGTTGGAGCAACGCCATCAGTTGATGCTGTTGCTGTAATTGTAATTGTTGTTGCAATTGCTGCTGTTGTTGTGGCTGTTGTTGTTGCTGGAATTGCTGGTGCTGGTGCTGCTGCTGCTGGAGTTGAATGGGCAGACCGAAAGGCGGCATGATGAGCAGATCGGCTGGAGCAGGTGTTGGAGCACCGCTCGGTGGCTGTGTCATCGCAGTGCGTGGGCCCACATGCACTGGAGCGGGCGCGGGCGAGCTGTGACCCGACACTGAGGTGTGCGGAAAATGACACTGATCGCCGTGTCGGCAAAAGCCGGCTTGGAAAAACCGACAGATGGTGCCGTCCTGGAAATTGCCGGCAACCTTCAGCCGCAAGGACTGCGCATGCGGCCGTTGAAGCTGCTGCTGTTGCTGCTGAGAGAATTGAGGGTGCTGCTGATGAAGGGGCACGTGTTGCGGATGCAATTGCGGCTGGAATGGAAGGTGTGGTTGCATGTGAGGCTCCACCGCAGTTCCAAACGGTCCAGCGTGGATTGGTTGCGGAGAATGTGCGACTTGGCCATGCCCTGGTCGCCGCGCTTGACCCAGAGATGGAGGAGGTTCGTCAAACTGACCAGGCAAGTAGGACACAAAGTGGGGTCTCAAGTTGCCGTCGGCGAATGGCGACGAAGGAGTGGCTCCAGCAAAGTACTCGAGATCTGGATCCAACTGCAGCGGTGACGAGGCCGCTTGGAAGGCATCCGAGCTCGGGACAGATCCCACGCCGGTACCAGACCGGAAGGAGTTCCAGGATCGGCCCGACTGGGAGCCAGTGCTGCTGGACAGATCGCTTGTCGATCCGTCACTCTCCACAGGGCTGTGCGAATCAAACTCGTCCGGCTGCGCAGAGAACAGCTCCGTCAGGGTATTTCGATCGGCCTCCGGGATGGAGCTGCCCGAGAACGAACGGAGCGTTGGACTGGGAAGGGGTTGCCATCCTCGAGCTTGCTCCAGGTTGTTCTGAACCCCGATGCGGGGAGTGGACGTCTGGGAAGCACGAGGCGAAGACGAAGAAGTCCCTGGCGCAATCTTCAGAGCAGACAGACCAAACACAGGCTTGACACCTTGCCGAGAGCGAGCCGGCGCGCTGATGGCGGCTGATGCAGGCGGAGAGCTGAGATTGAGGAAGAAATCACGGCCCTCATCGCCAGATGCATCACTAGAAGAAGAGCGGTCACCGAGAGATGCTGACGAAGGTGCTGCACTGCCAACAAGGCCAGGTGAGAGCTCGCCTTCAGTGAGGAGGCTACCAAATTGGAGTCGGTGGCTCGAGCCAGAGCCCGTGCTCGTGAGACTGGAATTGCTGCTGTTGGTTGCGCTATTGTAGATGCTGCTCGATGTGCCACTGGAAACGGACGAGGAAGGAGCAAAGTGCAGGTTTGGCTCCTGGTGGTGCACCCACGACGCCGCGGGCAGCAGCGGGGAAGTGGCGGACTCTGTCCCATGAAGCAAGAATGGCAAGCCCAATTCCGAAGAAGAAATCACATAGCGCGATGAGGACGAGCCGGGCTCGAGTCGGAATGGATTTCCGGTAGCAGCGTTGTTGGCGTGAAATCCCGCCGATGCGTCCTCTGAGCCTGTGAGCAACTTGACTCCATCGCCCAAGTGTGCCATTTTTTAACAATAAATCACGAGTGACTGGAGCAGTCCCCAACGGCAGAGACGAAAACGCAAAGTCTCGATCTGTGGAGCAGATGGAGAGGTTGTGGCGAGGCCGCTGTGTCTCCTCCACGCTGGTGTGAACCGAGAAAAAGTCTGATGTGCGCACAACAGACAACGAGAATCAAGGGAGAGTGAGTGGACGAGCTCAAGCAGCATAGCAACGACATCGTCAGGTCAATGCACTGCACGCGCGAGATTGAGCCAGTGTGATGCAGGCGCCCCACTGCGCAAAAACCTTCCCCGCCCCCCCTCCAACGATATCACTACTCCATTGAATAATGCACACAATCTTCACCGATAAGTTTGAGGGGGGGGGGTAGGAAAGGAACAGCGAGGGAAAACGAGCAATCCCCCCCCCAAAAAAAAAACAACGGGTCTGTTCCTTTCGCGCTCAGGGCAGGATTCGATGGTGCTGCGTACGGCATGCTGAGGTTGGGCACAAACAGAGCCCCAGTCACTCTCTGTCAAGCCAGGCGATTGAAAACAGTGCTCCAACCAAAAAACCAATCCCAAATAATAGCAGAAATCAACAATAAAACAAAATAAAATAAAATAAAATAAAATCAAAGAACGTTCAAAAAAATAAAATAAAAAAAAATAAAAAAAAATCAAAAACCAATTCAGCGTCGATCACACAAAGCACAAGAAGGCGGCGTATGACGTACGAACGGTGCCCGCACCCGACACTCGCATACCACAACCACATCACACGCACATGCCCAGGGCTGATCGCCGAGCCGTCGGAGCAGCGACACGGAGCTGCACCAACTCGGAATCAGAATCAGGAGTTTTTTTTTTTTTTTTTTTTTAAAAAAATTTGGGCTATGCAAAACCGCCACCAAACCACGCGTGGAGCAGAGGGGAGTGACTGAAGCACGAGGATGGGACGGGTGGCAGCCTGAATGCCAACAGAGCAAAGCGTGCAAGAGCGGGCGGTGGTTTGGAGGGGCGGCCGAGCGAGGGCCCCGCGGTGCGCGATCGACGACAAGCAAAAGAGCAAAGGGAGCAGAAAAAAAATGATAAAAAAAAAAAATAAAAAAACTCGTGCGAACCCTGCCATTGTTTTTTATGGAGGTTGTTCGTCTGCTTGTCACTGCATCATGATGTCGAGGTGGAGATGGGAAGATGGCAGCACGACTGACGCACGTGCACATGAGAGGAGAGCGAGCGCAGAGGAGACCACCCAGCAAAAGCGCTCAATGCAAAAAAAGCCACACAAAAACAAACAAACAAAACAAAAAAAACCCCAAAAAAAATCATAAATCATAAAAAATCCACAATCCCAAACAATCCCAAACAATCCGGAGCAGTACAAAACAGATCAGAGTGATCAGGGCAGCGCGACTTCCAAATGCAGAGATGCAAAACAAAATTACAAAATAACCAGACAACGGAAGACACCTCCCGCTCACATTGTTGACACCACAAAAGTTAAGAAAGTTGCTGCGATTTCACTCAATTCACTTGTTTGACTCATGCAAAAAATACTGGGAAAAAGGGAAAAAAAAAAAAAAAAAGACACGTTCAAACACCTTGCCGCTGATGGTTTGACGGATTGTGCATTGCAGTTCCAATAAAGAGCAGCAATCGTCCTCCTCGGATGATGGTGTATTCACAGAGCAGTAGTAGATAGAGAAGATGAAATCGCTGGCGCGATTTAACGTCCGCGCTTCGCGCGGGTGAGAGTGACCGAGGGTAACCTCGATTTTAGATCCCAATCAATATAGACTATATTATATTATTATTTTTTTTAGGTGAAGAAGTGAGAGAGTGATAAAGAATAATTGCTTTCGTATGGAAGAAAAAAAAGGCCTTAGCGAAAAAAAGAAGATTTTTGGAGGACCACTCACTTTTTCACCTCTTTTTTATTGAGGTATTGTATGGTTCAGTCCAGTCTCGTTCCTTCCACCAGAGAAGGAAGGGATGGCGATGGTCCTTTTATTTCTCCTTCTAAGGGGGGAGGGAGGGGCGATGGTCCTTTTATTTTTCCTTCTAAGGGGGGAGGGGGGCGGGGCGATGGTCCTTTTATTTCTCCTTCTAAGGGGGAGGGAGGGCGATGGTCCTTTTATTTTTCCTTCTA
>NW_011887292.1:474521-475433 GCF_000151315.2 Capsaspora owczarzaki ATCC 30864 | reverse complement strand
TCAGCGAATCAGATTATGGAGAATAAGGGTTTGTCTCTGGAATTTGCTCAAAGACTTTGGAGGAAAAATGCATTTTTATTAAAAAATAAAAATGCCGAAGCTCGGCTCGGCTCGGCCCAGCCAGAAATGTCCTCGGACATTGAAAACCGAAAAACAAAAAACCGCGGATCTCATTAATGCAATCCGAATGTCGTCGCTGAGGTTCGAACCTCCGACCTCCATCCCAATATATTTTAAATTTACAAGAGTTCTAACAAGACTTGTAAATGTTTTTGAAAATTTGTATTATTTTTGGACAATCAACGCCAGCGTTGAAAAGCAAAGCGTTCTTGGATCCTTGAGGGTAGCGATGAAATTTCATCAGGAACATCGCAAACAAAAGTTTTGGATAACACATTCACAAAACGATCATTCGCAGAGTTCGCTCGCGCACAAACATCCGGATCATCACTGCAATTATCAATGTGTGGTGCAACAAATACAAGATAGATTTGGTCCCGAAATTTGTTAGCGACTTCTTCAGTCACAGGATTCCAACGCGACCCATCGAAAATAAACGATTGACGGGGATTCTTTACGGTTTGCACCCTCGCCGGAACGAATAACTCCAGGTCATCGAACAGCTTGGACAATTGTTTCTTTGCCAGCATTTTTGAAATGAATAAAAAATATTGTACAATTGTCAATTTCATATGTCTGTGTGAAACAGAAATATGATATTTATTCGATCGGATATCCAGCGGACTTTACAGCATTTACGAATGCAAACGACAACAGATCGTTGAAAATGCTAAACACGAACGCATTCAGATTTCCTTCGGGGAGGTCGAGTTGATCAATTTTACGTTTGATATCGTTCAACGTCCGATCGAGGAGGTATTTGAGCAGGTCATCTGTCTCTTCTTCCGTTGT
>NW_011887292.1:472865-474421 GCF_000151315.2 Capsaspora owczarzaki ATCC 30864 | reverse complement strand
CCGAAATGATAGAATGGATCGAATGACTTCCATATTGAGAGCCCTCATTTTGCATCCGAGTCATTGGGAACAGTCAGCGGGTTGTTGAGTTTGAGGAACACGATTTCGGGTACGACGAATGGCCATGATTTTTGAAAATAGTTGAAAACAATTTAAATTGATATCAATTTTCGATTCGCCAAAATTGATTTTTTATTCGCGCGCGTAAAACACCGGAGCCTGGAAACAAAGTTCATAAAAGTTTTCCACCCACACACAAAAATGTCATACACTGATCCAAAGTTCGGATTTATTGGACAAACCGCCTTCAACCGAAAGCTAAAAGAGAAGGGACTTCCGCCACAAGATTTAACGACGGAAGATTCATACACTTATTTGAAACCGAATTCCTTCAAGTTTCCACGCCGGCCGACGATCACTCGCGGACTGGATTACTTGTGGCAAGCCGATCTCGCGGATATGAATTTCCAAATCAAACATAACAAAGGGTATCGTTACATCCTGGTGATTATCGATACCTTTTCCAAATTTTTATGGACTATCCCGTTGAAAACGAAAGGTGCCGAAGAAGTCTCGCGAGCATTTGCCTCGGTCCTCACCGACAATCGTCACCCGTCCCTCCTCCAAACGGATCAAGGGACAGAGTTTTTCAATAGTCCGATGACTAAATTAATGGAAAAGTACAACATCACCCATTATCACTCGAATAGTGATACGAAGACATCGATGGCGGAACGCGTTATTCTCACGATGAAAATGCGATGGACACGATACAGCCGTCACAATAACACGTTCGATTGGGTCTCAGTGTTGCCGGATTTAACGGAAAATTACAACACGACTCGACATTCCACCATCAAAATGACCCCGACACAAGCGCGCAATCCGGAAAACGAATCAAAAATCCAGGAAACCCTCCAAGCGCAGTGGAATAAAATCCCACAACAAAGCGCGAAATTTAAGGTCGGTGATTATGTCAAGATGAGTATTAAACGTGATCCGTTTGCGAATACGTCGAAAGTCGTGAAATGGACGGAAGAAACCTTTATTGTGGTCGGAATCAATCCAACCACTCCCGTCACATACAAAATCCAAGATCTGGCGGGTGAGGATATCGATTCCCCAATTTACAATCAGGAATTACAGAAAGTGTCGAAACCATCGGATACCGCAATAATCGAGGAAATTCTCCAAACGAAAACAGTTCGCGGTAAAAAGAAGCACCTGGTCAAGTGGCGTGGGCGTCCGGCGAAATTTAACTCGTGGGTGGATGATGCGGATATCCAAAATTTGTAAAGTTTGATATCAAAATTGAAATTGGTTTAAATACACTAAACCAATTTATAAAATGGAGTTCAGTATCAACGATCTCATCCCGTCCAAGGAGTATATAGAAGAGAAATTCGCCTCGGCGGAAACCAAAGTGGTCCAGGATCACAACGGCGATGAAGTTACCGTCGTTCAGTTCAAGACCCCATTCCGCTACTCTATGCATAATCTTGACTCGAGGAAGAACTATTTCACTACCTGGTTCTCGCGTACGGAGTTACTCGTTC
>NW_011887292.1:417851-472765 GCF_000151315.2 Capsaspora owczarzaki ATCC 30864 | reverse complement strand
ATTGATCGCCATCACCGACGGATAACACGAAACTGCATCGATTTGTAGCAGATAATCCTCGGGACCCATCGACTGGAACTGACACCGTTGCACATCCTGACGGCCACCATAACTCGCCCCTTCGAACATGGCGTACGATTCTTTGGACACGGTTTGGCGGACGACCGGAATGGTTTTGACGAGTTTATTGAACATGATGCCGGAAATCGCCTTGTTCGATTTGATCAACAGTTCCTCGAATAAATCGACTTGGAAATGATCTTGGAATCGTTGATACTGTAGATACAAAGCGGTGGCGAATGAGTACAAATCGGGTTGAGATTTGATTTCGAATTTGACCAGCGATTCGATGCGCACCGAATCGTCGGCCAAATTGGCGTTTATGATGACATGACCGGAGGCGAATCGTTTGTGCTGGATACCGAGCGATTCCAACCAAGTCGGATCGATTTGCGGGGTTAAAATCACTCGACGATTGGACTTTTTCAGCGCATGAAACAATCTGGTCTTTTCGATGTCGAACTGATCCTCGTCGATTTCGTTTCGATCCAATTTGATCGCCAATTCCGTTTGAACTGAACATGCTGGCGAATACTGAAAATTGGTCGTTTCCTCGGTGACCGTATCGATCAATTGTTGGATCGTTTCAGCGTCGGCGGGTCGTGGCGGTAATTTGTCGGTGATCGACTTAGACACCACACCTTTCAGTTGTCGGCCATCCAGCTTGCGATTGGCGCGCGCCCCGTGGATCTGCAACAGATCCGTCAGCGGTTGGATCTGGTCATTGCACATCAAGTACAAACGATCCCACATATCGGTGGCGACGGTTTTGAATGGTCGTGGTTCGATGGGGACAAACTCCGACGCCTTGATCTGCTCAAAGTAATACTTGCTGTTGGTTTTGCCGGTGATCAACATCATATGCTCCTCGTGATGGATCAAGTGGCAATATTTGCCACCCTTTCCAGCTATTCTCGGAATGTGTGTCACGTATGCTTTATTGTCTTTGGACAGATTGCCGTTTTCATCGAAGCGATGGATACACAGTTGCACCTGACCCCAATCGAGTTTCGATTTAATCTTGGTTTCCAATTCCTCAATGGTAATACCGTCGGAATTGATATCTCGACCGAGCCAGTTGGTGGCGAACACTTCTTTCGACGGCAACGGGGGCAAACCATTTTTCTTTGCAAACTCATTCAGACACCAATACACGCACCATCCGGGATCTTGCGGGGACCACACGAATTTGTTGTTCGACTTCAGCGTGCCGGACGCACGATCGGGGCGCAGTGGGACGACTTCGAAATTGATAGTCAGCTCTTCCGCGAAAATGACTTCCGCGTCCGAATTGCGACCCACGTTGAGGATTTGGCGCTCAATGTCAGCAAACCATTCTTGAACAAACGCTCGGATCGATTCGGGGCTGGAATTTTGGCGGAAATTGCGGGCAAATCCATTCAGTGTGTTGAACATCGAACTCATCTCGCCGGAAAAAGTTTCAATATCACCACGCGGGTTGATCTTGTGCGGATGGTTGGCCGGGAATTGTCGGACGAGACTTTGCAACACCGCGGTAACCCCATCCACAGTTCGAGGAACGCCACGATACATGTACCGAGTTGCCTCTCGCATCGGAGTGACGGCCACTGGAGTTCGCCACGCTTCCGCGGTCGGAGCCGGAGCTGGAGCTGGAGCGGGAGCCCTGGATCGATGCTGACGAACAACTGGTGGCGGAACGACCGGTTGAGGAACTGGCGCCGGTCTTTGAGCTGGACGCAGTGGAGCTGGACGCGGTGGCGCTGGTTGGGGAACTGGTGCCGGGCGTTGGGCTGGACGCGGTGGAGCTGGAACTGGGCGTCCATTGCGTCGAACAAAAAGCGCCTCCAGTTGTTCGTTCGTCATCGAATCAAGCTGAGCCATTTGGATCTCATCCGCCCGGCGTTGCTCTAAAATTTCAAGCACTCGAGCAGAGATCGGATCATTAAGAATGGGATTGTTTCTCGTATTACCTTGACCTCGATTGCGATTGCCACCATTGTTTCTCGTATTACCTTGACCTCGATTGCGATTGCCACCATTGTTTCTCGTATTACCTCGACCTCTGTCCGCCATGACTTTTTTTTATAGTGATTGAAATTTGTTTAAACAAATTTCAATTTTGTGCGTTACTTATTTAGAAACTCTTTCGACGCTTCGACCAAGAGTTTTTCCAGCTCTGCGCGACACACGTCGGGATAATGACGAAGCATGTGCAAGTTCTTATATTTTTTGCACAATTGGTAGTACTGCGCGTTGTACTCCTTTTGAGTCGGTTTCGGCTTGGGTGAAACTTTCTCGACAGAAGTAGATTTGGGTGATTCGTCGCCACGATTGTCCGCCATTTGTATTTTTTTAAAAGATGCGTAATTTGTTTAAACTAATTTCAATTTCTGTCAAACACAAAAATTCCGACTTCTAAGAAAATTGAAAATAGTTTAAATAAATTTCAATTGGATAAAAAAATGAACACCGAGGTTTTCACTTCCATCTCACTCGCCGAAAGCACCCCAATGGGCCAATTGACCAACATATTTTTTGCACAATTGGTAGTACTGCGCGTTGTACTCCTTTTGAGTCGGTTTCGGCTTGGGTGAAACTTTCTCGACAGAAGTAGATTTGGGTGATTCGTCGCCACGATTGTCCGCCATTTGTATTTTTTTAAAAGATGCGTAATTTGTTTAAACTAATTTCAATTTCTGTCAAACACAAAAATTCCGACTTCTAAGAAAATTGAAAATAGTTTAAATAAATTTCAATTGGATAAAAAAATGAACACCGAGGTTTTCACTTCCATCTCACTCGCCGAAAGCACCCCAATGGGCCAATTGACCAACAACTCTGCCAGTAAATTGCTCCTGGAACTATTCGAACAATTGAATCTGGGGCTGAAGTTTTCCAATGGCCAATTGTATTGGTGGTACGAGAGAGAGTTGCTATGGACCGAATACACAAAGCCTCAACTGACGAACGCTGTGATGAGACTGCTGGTCGATTACTACACGGCTCATTACAATGATTTTATGTCGAACGTTGATCAGAATATGACTGAACTCCAGCGAAAATCGGTCAATGCCGAGTCCAAGAAATTGCAAGAGTATGTCGCGACGGTGGGTGGCGCCAGATTTGTCACCGATACCGTGAATATCTTGATGGGAGACCCTAAAGTCACCGATGATCCTGGTGACAAACCATTTTACGACCGTCTGAATTCAAACAAGATAATCGACGAGAACGGGGCTCTGTGGTTTATGTTGCCCATCAAAGGTGGCGAATTGGTTTTGGTCAATGGCACCGGTTGGACCCATCGAAAACGGGTGCGCACCGACTACATGTCACACTTTGCCAATATCGATCTTCCAGATGATGATTTCGACCGTTGCACGGAGTTGAGAGAATTCACTTCTCAATGGATGTGCAAAAACGAAGCCATGACCGACTTTCTGTTGGCTTTGGGAGGAATGGCACTGTTTGGCTATCGTGATGAACAACGGTTTTGGATTATTGTCGGCAAAGGTGCTGGCGGTAAAAGTGCATATATCGAATTATTGGAAAAAATGCTCAGTAATCGCTTTTGCGCCAAGGGAAACAAAGATCTCATCATTCGAAAATCAAAAGATGCCCACACCGAATCGTTAAATAAATTGATGGGCAAGCGCGCAGTTGTGTGGAGTGAATCGTCCCAGCAAGTATCTCTCAACGAATCATTCGTCAAGGAAATGACTGGTGATCCAACCATGGCAGTTCGAGGTCTTTACGAGAAAGAAGTCGATCGTAAAGTGACTTTCCTCCCAATTCTTGCCACTAATTTCGTCCCCAATGTGACATTTGATGATGCAATTTGGCGTCGATTGGTGGTAGTTCGATTCGATGCGAAATTCTACGAGGAGAGTGCTTACAATGATGTGCTGAAAAATATTGAAGATGAGGAACAAAACCCCCCTCCGCCATCCGCGACAGACGACGACGACAAACCCAAGTTGATCATCAAACCACGCGACCGTACGTTCAAACGCGATAAAAATTTCGGAGATAAAATCCATGGAGAGACGCGACCGTACGTTCAAACGCGATAAAAATTTCGGAGATAAAATCCATGGAGAGAAATATCTGTCGTGCTGGTTTCATTTGTTTATCGATGCGTTGCAAAAGGTCGTATTGTCACGCAATGAAATGAAAATTCCTGACAAAGTTGTTGAAGATTCATTAGAATTGAAAACGAAAACATCAGACAGTGATCAAGTCCAGCAATTTATCAGCCGATATATTATCGATCAAAGCAGAAAAATGCCAGCGAAAGAAGGGATTTTGCAAAAAGACTTTTTGGAGCAGTACAAAAAATTCTGTGCGTTTAATAATCATTCCGTTGGCGATCTCAAGAATTTTTGGGGACATCCACTTATCAGTGACCTACCAGTCAAAAGGCCTCAAGGTTACGTCCATTATCTCTTGAAACTGGCACCGGGAGTCAAGGAGATTAGTTCAATCTAAATATCCAAAAATATTACAAATTTTCAAAAACATTTACAAGTCTTGTTAGAACTCTTGTAAATTTCGAATATAACGGGACAGAGGTCAAGGGTTCGAACCTCAGCGACGACATTCGGATTGCATTAATGAGATCCGCGGTTTTTTGTTTTTCGGTTTTCAATGTCCGAGGACATTTCTGGCCGGCCGAGCCGAGCCGAGCTTCGGCATTTTTATTTTTTAAATAAAAATGCATTTTTCCTCCAAAGTCTTTGAGCAAATTCCAGAGACAAACCCTTATTCTCCATAATCTGATTCGCTGAGAAAAGGACCATCGCCCCGCCCCCCTCCCCCCTTAGAAGGAGAAATAAAAGGACCATCGCCCCTCCCTCCCCTCCCCCTCCCTCCACAAAAAAAAATAAAGGACCATCGCCATCCCTTCCTTCTCTGGTGGAAGGATCGAGACTGGACTGAACCATACAGTACCTCAATAAAAAAGAGGTGAAAAAGTGGGTGGTCCTCCAAAAATCTTCTTTTTTTCGCTAAGGCCTTTTTTTTCTTCCATACGAAAGCAATTATTCTTTATCACTCTCTCACTTCTTCACCTAAAAAAAATAATAATATAATATAGTCTATATTGATTGGGATCTAAAATCGAGGTTACCCTCGGTCACTCTCACCCGCGCGAAGCGCGGACGTTAAATCGCGCCAGCGATTTCATCTTCTCTATCTACTACTCAGAGCAGCGTGTGCCAAAGTCGTTCAGCCAAAACGATTCGGTAGAAACCAAGCTGAAACCGCTCAAATTTGCCATCCAATCTGTCCAATCTGTCAAGCAAATCAAACAAGTTCAATGAGCTGACACGCCGATCCATGACAACAATGACAGAAATTGCAAGCTATCAATGTCGCAATCAGCTCGACCAAATCCATTCCAATGCAAAAAAAAAAAAAAAAAAAAAAAAGGACCAACGCCCCAACATCGGGTGTCCGAATTTTGCTTGCTTGACTCCCTTGGCAAACTCGTTACAGCAAAGCACACCACACCGCGTTCTATTTCCTTTCGAATATTAATAGTCCACATCACTGCTAAGATTCTGGTCCAGTCCCTCTTTCCCAGCCTCACTCTTCCGTTCAACATCTTTGACAACACAAAAGCACGAGCTCTCGTGTTCGCTCTGGATTGGTGTTTTTTATTTTTTTTTTATTTTTTTATTTTTTATTATTTTTTATTATTGTATTTTTTTTTGTCCTTTACCGAACAAGGTCGGAATGCCCGGACGGTCGCCATCGAGACAAGGCTCGCATGCCAAGCGTTCGACGCCCACACCAACGCTGCGTCGCTGGCTCGTTCTGGCCTTGCTGAGCTCGTTGCTGCTGGTTGCGCTCGTCGACGCCGCGACTCCATCAAAAGCCCCGCCCGCCTCAGCCGCTGCTGCTGATCAGCATGCTGCTCCTGCCGACATTGAGGCAGCCTCGAGCGATGACAGTGCTGCTGCAATGGAGAGCGAGCTCCAAGCGAGTGGCGTCGAGAGCAGCACTGACAAGCTGGGTTCGTCGTCCGACTCGGCCTCCTCGAAGGGAGCAAAACGACGCTCTGGTGAGTTGTGTCATGCATTTTTTTGGGGGGTTTTCTGTTTGCCTTGGCTTTGCAAAGCATCACGCGCTGCAGCGGCAGTCGCATCGGGACGTGGAGGGAGCGATCGATTTTTCGCTAGGGGCAAAGCGTGAATTCCTCCACACCCGTTCGCATGCCTTCTTCGACCTCAATGCGTGTGACTGCATGTGGTTGCCTGTTCTGGGGGTGGCGTTTTGCACTGCGTGTTGGTGCGAGTGGAATTTGGTGCATCACCAGTTTGAGCGAAACTCGACACAATGCTGGAATTTGCATTTGTCGACTCACGTTGCTTATTTCCATCATCAATAGGCATCTCCTCCGAGGAAGCCGAAGCAATCAAGCAACTGCACTCCATGCTTGACAAGGACAATGATGGATCCATCAACATGCTCGAGTCAACCAAGGTAAAGAAAAGAATGCCAAACTCTTCCTCAGTTCAAAACCTCAAACTCACACCCCTGCACCCTGTTGATCTGTGCTGTAGTTTCTATCCGGAGACGACGCCAAAGGCATGGGTCGAGTGTGGCAGGCGCGCCAGCAAGCATTCCACAAGCTGGACACGGATCGTGACGACAACGACTTTATTTCTGTCAGCGAATTGACCACAGGCTGGGCACACTCGCCAGGTTGGGCTTTTTGGTCGTGTCTTTGTGCACAGTGGCGTTGCTGTTGCTTGCTGAAGTTGACGTTCAAATCAACTCACTTATTGTCTTGTTTAATGCCCAACAGTCCGCTCGTGGACGACAGAAGGCGTCACCAAGTGGCTGGTCGAGAAAGTGCAACTGCCCCAGTACGCTGCGGCCTTCCGTCGCAACAATGTCGATGGCAAAAAGCTGCCGTTCATGGCCATGAACAATGGCTACTACCTTCGACAGAACATTGGTGTGACTGACCACGAGCATTTGAACCGTCTGATCAACCAGATTACGCTGGATGTTGTTTTCGGCGGAATTCGTACGTAACCCTGTCGACGTCTCCTTCTTGTTTCGATCCTGCCTTTGGCAGTTTCTGTCCTACTCACTTGACACTTTCATTTCAACCGATCCCTTTTTTCGTGTTTTTTTTTGTTTTTTTTTTTTTCGTTTTTTTTCCCCCGAACCCTTTGATAGCCGATGATCGAAACATTTACAAGGAAGTCGCTCTCTACGGACTGCTGATTGCCCTGCCCATCTTGCTGGCTCTGTACTTCCGCTCGCATGCCCAGTCAACAGCTCAAAATCAAAGGCTGCGGCAAATGGGCGAATCTCTGACGAAGGCGCAGCTCGCGGCTGACGATTTTGAAAAGCGAATGAGTGAGACGACCGCCGTCCACGGCAAAAGCGTGCAAGAGATTTTCAACCAAAAGCAAGCACTCGAGGCCAAGCTGCAGCGCGAGATTGATGATGCCAAGCGCGAGGCCGCGCGTCTGCAAACGTCCCGCGAGAACTCTGACCAACTCGAAAAGCGACTCAATTTCGCAGAACGCGAGCTTGATCAAGTGCGCGATGCATTGCGGCGTGCCGAGCAGCAGCTGCTGGCACAGAACGAGCGGGTGCAGTCGGATGAGCTGCGCATCCTGCTGCAGCGAACCTTCGCGATTGAGATGCAGCAGCACACCATCCGGCGCCAATCAGCCGAGCTTGAGCTGAAGGCAGCCCACGAGGCGCTCGAGAATGTCACTCGCAAGAACAAGAACTTTATGGGCAGCTTCCGTGTCGCTCACGGTGGCTCCTTGGACAGTCTCAACGATGCCGTGCACTCGGCGCTCCAGACACTCTCGCACATGCGCAAAGAATCCGAGGAGATGTCACTCCGCTGGCAGCAAATCGAAGATGTCTTGTCCGTGACCGTTCGCGACCACAGCGGCCTGACCACCGGGATGAACAGCAACGGCAGCAACGGCATACCTCGCGTTGTTTCCAACAATGTTCTCGACAACTTGTCAAGCGGTGTCAACACCGCTTTCCTATCGAAAACAGCGACCATGACATCGCTTGGATCACGCACTGGTCGAATCTCTCCTTCATCATAAGCTCTCTCTCTCTTTTAGTTGGAGTGCTGTTATTACGTTTGCGAGGGTATGTCGTTGTCGTTGTTGTTGTGTAGATGTCTTGCATGTTTCATTTTTTTTTTCGCATGAATGAAATGTACAATGAATATTCACGAATTTACACATGAAGCAACCGACGAGCTCGGTCCAGACGCTGCTTGTGATAAGCCAACTCGAGAGCCATCAGAAGACGGTACATGTAGAAGGCAAACACAACAAAAATGGCGGCGAAAGGAGATATCAAGACCACCGAAACAATCTTGGCCGTGGCGTGGTAATAAAATCGCACATAGCCAATCATTGCTGCGCTGGCAACAAAGAGAATGACACTGGAGACAGTGCTGATAAGCCATACGGAGGTGATGATCACTTGGAACCGATCGTAGGCCACGGCAGTTGGGTCGCGGCCTGACCCAGCGAAATCCCCGCGACTCCCTTGACGGGTTTGCACGGAACGATTGGAAGCCCACAACAAGAGGCTCTCGCTTGACGTTGCCACTGTCAGCCCGCTCGCGAAACTCGGGGGAGCCTGGAGCGTGGCGCGTGCCGATGGCTGTTGGGGCTGGGTGAGTTGTTCCAGGCGCCGCTGCTCTCGACGTTGAGCATACTCGGCAAGGTTTTGTTTTCGCCCCTCGATGAGGGAGGGGTTGATGACGGGGCGAATAAACGAGCCCATCATGAAGGCGATCATGCTCGATGTGCACTGAATACTCGCAATCACAGCGTAGGGCACCAACACGGATGCCGGAAGCTCGCCAAACTTGACTTCCACCAAAGCGGTGAACGCAAAGCCAGAAATCAAAATGCCGAGAAACGAGGAGACCTTGAGGCGCACGGAGGCTAGTCGGAATTTGATGTCGGCGACACTCGAATCGTCGTGGTTGCTCTGTGAGGTTGTTGTCTGTGCCCTGCACAGCGTTTCAAGCATACAGACAAACAACGTTCGAGATCAGTGACGACGCTCAAACAACAGCAACAAGCAAAAACAATAACCGAAATCTTTGACTGGACAAACACACCTGATGGATCGGGGTCTTGACGAAAATCTACCGGTCGAACTCCCGATAGATGAGGCAGGAACGGCAAAACTCACGCCCAGCGACCGGTTGGATGGCACGTCAACGAGTCCAGTTGGACTGAGAACCGGCGATCCGCTCGTGAACAGCGGGCGAACGGTGTCGGTAATAATGCTTGCGACCTCCACGGGACTCACATCCAGAAATTCGTCCTCGACATCGTCGCCGCTGACTGATACATGCAGCACCGTTGCAGCGTTCGCGTCGTCGGCCTGACTTGGCGACGGGCGGGTTGCCAGCTCGAATGACACTGCAGCCTGCTGTGGATGGCGTTGCTGCTCCTGTGTCCAACCGCCAGAAGCAGCAGCCGCGGGTGCAGCAAGCATATTTGCGGCCACATTGGGGTTGAACCCAGATGATGCTGTTGGATGAGGAGGAAGGGCGTTCGGTTCCAATTGCGCGAACGCTGGACTACCTTGTGGTGGTTGTTGAGCGCCCGCCTCGTGTGCCACTGGTTGTCCATCCACGTCGATCAAGTCGAAGAAGACATCATCTGCCGATTGGTCGCTCGCGCTACTCTGCAGCGACGCCGACCTCTGCATCCGGGGGCCACTACTAAGATTTGGACGGTCAAGAGAGACTGAGATCAACCATTCTCAGCTTCTCTCTCTCTCTCTCTCTCTACATAAATTACAGCACAGTCATTCGAACTTGACCTTCACTTTGAGACACGATTCAGTTTCAGTTTCCAGTTTCCCAAGTCCAGTCTCACTTCAGGCAGTCATCATCACTCCTACCAACTTCAAAAATGCTCCGTGTACGGTTGTCATCATCGCGTTGTGTGCTGCTTGTGCTCTGTCTGCTTCCGCTCCCCGTTGCCTGGCTTCTGCGTGTTCGTTCTTCGTGATTTGCCCATAACAACCCCCCCCAACAATCCAACCTTGTCCATGTCTGTTCTCGCTGACTTGCCCCTTTGCTTTGCTGGTTTGATCATCGCAGTCTGCCATCACGGCGTCATCCACTTTGACGTCCGCCGCTGCCACCGCCGCTGCTGCCACCTCCAGCAACGCCACCCGCCAGTTCCACGCCATTGTGATGGGCCCGCCTGGTGGAGGCAAGTTTCAGTTTCGATTGCTCGTTGTGTTGTGTTTGGCGAGGGGGAGGGGAGGCGGTTGAGATTCGAATCCAAATTGCAAAAAAACCATCGTCCAAGAAGATGATTGTCATTCGTTTTTCGTCCCTCTCTCACGACTCTCACTCTCTGTGTTCCGCTTCCTCGCGCTCGACAGGCAAAGGAACCATCTCGTCATGGCTCGTTCGCGACTTCCAGTTCAAGCACTTGTCCAGCGGCGATCTTTTGCGCAAACAGGTTTGTTGTTCGTTCGTTCTGGTCAACGTGATTTTGCCGTTGGTCTGTGGTCTTGGCTGATCGGCCGAGTTGATCAGCTCAAAGAAAAAGAAAAAAAAATGGCGGGAGCTGCTGAGACTTTGGAGTCATTGTCTTGGCGGGAGACAAAGTGATGTCAAGAAGAAGAGCGCCAACTCACTTTTGCCGATTCGACTTCCTCAACTTCTGCAGATTGCCCAAGGCACCGAGCTCGGTCGCGTTGCAAATGAATACATCAAGGTTGTGCACGTCTACTTGTTTTTTGAACTTTGAAAAACTCTATTCGAGTGTTCATTCACTGTACTCACCGCGAAACCACCCCCCCGTGCCATCCACCATTCACAGAAAGGAGCCCTTGTGCCGGACAGTCACGTCCTTGGCATGGTCTTGGCGGAGCTGGCCTCCCTCGACCCCGAAGAACGATGGCTGCTTGATGGTTTCCCGCGATCACTCGAGCAGGTACTGGGCGAGGATGCTGTTTCAATGGGCTTTATGAGGGTTTGTTGATACCACCTTCAACCTCACTTCCATAAATGATGTAGGCCAAAGAACTTGACGCTGCTTACAAGATCCATGCTGTCATCAACCTGGACGTTCCACACGAAGAGATTACGGAACGCATCAAGCATCGGCACGTGCACATTCCAAGGTAAAGGAAATTGGGAGAGCGCGCGTTTGTTGATTCAAAAAGGCTCTGGCACTGAATTTCAGTTTGTTCTCGCAGCGGTCGCGTTTATCACACCATCTACAACCCACCCAAACAAGCGGGCCTCGACGATGTGACTAACGAGCCGCTCACTCAGGTATCGCTCCTATTTTTGTTTGCAATTGCAACTTGTGATGGTCGTGTGCGCGCCCCGCCCCGAGACACTTTGCTGACCCTCTCGATACTCTTGTCTTGATGACACTCAAACAACGTGCAGCGTGAGGACGACAAGGAAGAAGCAGTTCGTGCACGGCTGGTCAAGTACTCTGCCATCACCCAGCCACTGGTGCACTACTACCAGCAGCGTGGTACGTTGCACAATTTCCCCGGCACCGAGTCCAAGGTCATCTACCCAGAGGTTGCCAAGTACTTGAAGGCGGTCATTCCTCCAGCATGAATCAAGCGTCAATTGGCGTTGTTCTAGCCGGACTTGGACTGCACACATACCAGCCGGCCGATTGTGTCCGGATCATAATTTCACTGATTTTTGGGACCCACCTATATTACAATGGGGGTTTTCGATTGTGTGATCAGTCTAACCGTGCAAATTGGGCTGCTGGAACGGTGACTGTTTATTAAAGCTCCAATTCCCACTATTTTTGTCATTCGCGACGCTCACGCCGTTTTGTGCCCCGTCTTTCCTCTCTCTCCCATACCTGAGCATCACTTCCAGCACCACGGCACAAAAAGCGGTGCGTCTCCATCTCACCTGGGAGAGACAAGGGAAGCGAAAAAGGACCGAAAAAACAAAACCGAAGCCTGCAATCGCTCGTTTTGGAAGGATACAATTGCCGGCCCTGAACAAGAAAGTTGCCGACCAGAACGCCGACTGGAACAAACGCTTCGATGACCTGAACAAACGCTTCGATGACCAGAACACGACAATTGCTGGCCAGAACACGACAATTGCCGGCCAGCCCACGACACGACAATTGCTATCAGTTTTCTTTCTGCACATGTGACTTCATGGTTCGGACTCTTGCAGACATCATCGACAACAATGTCGTTCTCAAGGCCACGCTGAAACTTCCGCCCGACAGCGAAATGCGCCAGTGGCCGGTGGTCGACGTCGCTCTCATCGACTGGGCAGTGATGCAGCAGGCTTTGCTGGACGAACTGCAGAAAGAACCGAGTGCGACCTCGAAGAGACTCGCTGCCATTGCTCTGCTCCAACGTTTGCTGGAGCAAGAGATGGGTGGACTCAGTACGGGTCCTCAGATACGCGAACCCAAGACTCGCTTCAAAGGCGTCGTGAACGGGGTGCTTTCGCTCAAGGACGGTTCAGTTCAATCCGCGGCTTCGAGCGAGGGCAGGTCAACTCAAGTTTTCGCTCCGATTGACAAGCTGCTCGGGCACCTCGAAGACCGCCTTGGCAATCTCGCTCGCCTGGAAATCGTGACACTTGATCTCTCAGGCAACGACTTGCGCAACAGTGACATGCCGTACATTGTGAAACTCGTCCAAGCACTCAAATGTCCGGTCATCAAGTTGCGCTCCAACCGCCTGGGGATGGGCATCCCAACCAAAGAAGAAAATACGCCTGTCCACTACCTCGCCTCGCTCGCAGCAGAGGAGTTCGTGCGCTTTGTTGACATTGTTGGCAACTATGTTGCGGCAGTGGACTGGGCACCGGCCTATCAACAGTATGCAAACGAGACCACCTGGAACAAGTTGGTGTATATTCCGTTGTCTTGGCTGGAAGACCACAAGTGGTCTGAACCGGACATCTGCGGCCAGTACGTCGAATCCGCAAAGAACTGCCACAAGAAGTTTTACTGGGCCAATTTGAGCGATCCTGTCTTTACACGTCATGATTCGCTCAATTAAGTTGCTCTGCCTGGCCAACCTTGGAAGGAAAATGATACATGTATTTTGTTTTCGTGTTATTTTCAGCGGTGACATTGTGTTGCTTGTCGTTCTGTCGTCCCAGCTACTCAATGTACATTTTCGTGTTACTGTTCGGAGCAAGATCTGAGTGTATTGTCAAGGGCTATACGTTTGGTTCACAGAGAGAGATTTGCGCTGCACTTTGATTCTTCGACCAATCCCTCCCCCCCTTCTTTCCCCGCGTGTGACCATTGCCTTTTGATGCTGATGATTGATCTGAGCAAGCCCAGTCTTTCTCAGCGCATTCACATCCACAAATGGTGGTCAGTACTCGCGTCGTTTTTCGTTGGATTGATTTGCATTGAATTGAATTGTGGATTGAATTTGGCTACCTTTTTTTTTTTTTTTTTTTTTTTTTTTTTTTTTTGGTTTTTGGTTTTTGACTCTTTGGCCTCTTGCTCCCCACTCCCTCCGCCCCTTCCCTTCGACCGTTGCCCTCCTTGCCTCCATGCATCATGTGCATGATTGTCTGTTTGTTCACCTTGCTTGCGGGCGTCTTCTTCCGCGACTGGATCCTCCACTTGGATTTGCTTTTCGTTTTGGGCAGCTCGTTCTGATTCTCGGCGATCTCCATATTCCCCACCGAACAGCCGATCTCCCCGCCAAGTTCAAGGCGCTGCTGGTGAGTGGTTCGAGGACACAATGTGATGCGTGCTCTCTGTTCGCCCCCGCCCCCAAGAGTGGTCCAGTTGTCGCTCTCCTGTGTCCCTTCTTCTCGCGTTTCGTTCGTTTGCAGCGATGACCTCGCTTTCCCCAATCTGCAGCCAGTCCGACTTGCACTGCGCTAGTCTTGTGTGACTGAAAAACACTGCCGAGCTTGCAGGCGCGCTCCAGTTCTCGGCCTGTGTGGAGTGATTGGCGCGAAAGCGAGATCTCGAGATTGATTTTTCAGAGTCACTTGACTTGTTGGACTCGACCGGATTGCCGTTCGCTGATCTCGCTTGGCAGCAAAGGGAGAACCCGGACCTTCTGACACAGAGTTGATGCAGGGTTTAACCGAACGACTGTGATTCATGTGCAGTCCTACCGGGATCACCAACTTCAACTCAATATCAGCACTTACATCAACATCGCTGTTAGCGCACCCCCCCCCACTCCTCCTCCTTTCTCTTTGGTCACTCATCGAACACATTCAACTTTGCTGCTGTTGTTATACGAATTCCACAGGGCCCCGGCAAGATTCAACACATTCTTTGCACCGGCAACCTCTGCAGTAAGGACAGCTTTGACTACTTGAAGAGCCTCGCCAGCGACGTTCACGTCGTGAAGGGAGATTTCGACGAGGTACGTGTCGTCGTTGATGTGTTTGATTGAGTTGTCGCAGTGAGATTTGCACGCGAGTCTCATCAGTTTTTTTTTTTATGATTATTTTGGCTGTTCTTTTGGATCGGTCTGCCGCGCAGAACCCCCACCTATCCCGAAAACAAGGTCGTGACTGTCGGTCAGTTCAAGATCGGTCTCTGCCATGGCCACCAAATCGTGCCGTGGGGCGATGTGGAGAGCCTCTCTCTGCTCCAGCGACAGGTGCGAAATCGAGTTGAGGTTGTTTGTTGTAGTCATGCGTTTTTGGTTGGTTTGTGCTCTGATCGCTCAATTTCCGCCTTTATATCGTTGTTCTGTCCACAACAGCTTGACGTTGACATTCTCATTACTGGCCACACACACAAGTTTGCCTCGTTCGAGCGTGAGGGCAAGTTCTTCATCAACCCCGGTTCGGCAACCGGTGCTTTCACTCCCCTCGACAGCGAGATCAACCCATCCTTTGCCCTTATGGACATCCAAGGCGCCAACGTTGTCGTGTACGTGTACACCCTCCGTGGAGAGGAGGTCAAGGTTGAGAAGCTTGACTACAAGAAGCAAGCTTAAAAAAAATAAAAAGCTGATTTTGTAATCATGTGCGTGTGTGTGTAGTGCAATCATGTGTGTGTGTGTCCTTGTGTTATTGGGGTTTCCCCTCTTTGTGTTTCTTGTCCGATAAATCGACCTCTGCCACTCCTTCCTTTCTCTTGAGTGTGTCCTTCCTTCCTTCCTTCCTTCCTTCCTTCCTTCCTTCCTTCCTTCCTTCCTTCCTTCCTTCCTTTTTCTGGAGCGACAATAACTCAGTGCCATAGGGCCATCAAGACAGTGTCAGAGGACAGTTATTATATAGTTGGTAATGTTTACATGGCAGCCGCATTATCCTCGTCCTCGGCCACCCGTCGAATCTGCACATTGCCGACGGGTTCAGCTGCACCCCACTCAAACCCGCCAGGTTGAGGGACTTGGGCAGCGGCGCCTTCGGGGACGGTCGGTACGACTGGTCGTGTCTCAAACAACCAAGTGCTGCATTATTTCCAAAGATGAGTGTATGCATTGCAATTCTTACCCAGTCAGTTGTTGTGCATGACTTACAAGAAGCGAGGGGTTTTGAGTGGATGCGCGCCAAACTCGAGAGGCACAACGTCGTGCAAAAAGTAGTAAATGTGTCCAATGGCGATGCCAATGATATCGGCGGCGGTAGATTCTGGCGACGTGATCAGCGAGAAGCCTGACCAAGCAAGAGGGATGGAACCGCAGAGTCGCGTCAGAATACAAAAAGAAAGGGTTGGCAAGGTCAACATCCCGACTATCTGTTGACCACACATTACCACCTAC
Organism: Capsaspora owczarzaki ATCC 30864; assembly: GCF_000151315.2. NCBI lineage: Eukaryota > Filasterea > Ministeriida > Capsasporidae > Capsaspora > Capsaspora owczarzaki. The sequence continues at coordinate 456,982 of NW_011887292.1, read as the reverse complement.
CCAGCAGAATCCAGGGCAAAAATGGCGCTCGGAACGAGAACAAGCCCAGGAAGAACATGCGCGTGCTGCCCTTGTGCTTGGACCACACGTAAACAAGCATAAATGTGAGGGCGGACCCGAGAAAGTAGCTCTCGAATGAGGTGTACAGCTGCAGGAAGGATGCAATGATCTTTGAGAACAAAACAAGCGCAAGTATCCAAACTGTACAGTAAGTTTCTTGTTCGCTGACAGCAAAAAACAATTCTGAAAACTACCCATCATCAAACCTTACATTGAGCAGAACGACGCCGATGGTGATCATGTAGAAAAAGTCACCCGACCTGCGGTGGAAGAGCTCTTCCTCCAAGCTGCGTGAGTAGTGGTACACAAAGAACATGTGGAAGAAGAATCCCACTTGTAGCCCTCCGAAGAAGCACAGGTGTGTAATCAGCCTCCAATACTACGAGTTTCCGAGAAGGGCGGGATTTTCCAGTGATGAAAGTGGACAGATACATGTCGCAAGCAGTGGGGTGAGTAAGCGAGCTGAGTTGGCAAAGTACATTGGTGTTCACTGCGCCTTCCGACACAGCGCTTCGATGAACTCATAAAGGCCAATCAAGCATTGTTACCTCGTGCTGGTAAAAGATCAAGTCAAAGCGGAAGAGCAGCTGGAGCAGGTTGACGACTCGTAGTTGCTGTTGCAATTTGAAACAGAAGCCAAACGACGCAATGGCGAGCGAATCAGTCAGCGCAGCGCAGAACAAGACAAACACAGCCGCATGAGTTCGATGACACTGGAAAGATGGTTGTGGTGGAGGTGGAGGTGGAGGAGTCGGAAGATGGGCCTGGGGCACTTTGGACTTTCAGCCACTCTAGTCTAGCTTGTGGCCCAAGGAGAAAGAGAGAACGACAAGCTCGCAGGACAGAACGTACCACTGCCAAGGCCGATAACACGCATGCCGTAATGTAACAGCGGGTGACGATTGGCACGCCAAAGAACCAGCGCTCAATGGTCGACATTGGAAGGTTTTGGTGGCAATGACGCGTTTGGCTCGTTCTGAGAAACTGGAAGCGCGCAAAGTCCAAAAACAAAAATAGGACTGTCGTGCATGTCATGCATGGACGAGGCTTCAAAAGATGAAGGCAATGTATTCCGACCACAAGCTGCGTGGAACCGACAATGAAAAAAGGTTTTGGATTTCAAGTTCTGAGATTTGAATGCTTGTATTTACAATGAAAAACTAACAATACACAGGATTTGTTCCTTTAAACATAAAGTAACAACCCCATTTTCGTGGTGTACAATATTACGAAAGGCGGATTTGGAAGAGCAGTCTGAGACCCATCCTTCAAAAATCTAAGGTCGTCGTTGGTGCGCCTTGGGAGCAGGGGTTGCTGACGAGACCTGCTGCCACGGGAAGGGGTTGTTGCGATGGTCAAAGACAACATCGGTCTTCCTTGAGGTGTGGATCATTGATCCGACGCCATAGGTGACAGCGGTGCCGACAACGGCGAGCAGCGGAATGATTTCCTTGAACTGCTTGACATCGGCAATGACGGCGTTGATAGCGCTCATGGTTGTATGTAGCTTGTGTAATAATAAGAGTAGGAGTCTTGTAAAGGCTTTTTCTTTTTCTTGATGAAAAAAAGAGGAGTGAGGAGCAGCTTGGGTTGGACGAAATGCGCTTTTAAACTGAGCAAAACAGAGTGCGAATCGGAAGTGCGAGGCGATCTCGCACTCCTTTTGGTCTGTTTCCAATTCGCTTCCAGCTGCTTCCAGCTCAGCAGAGCGTTGAAGTTTGAACTCACGCTCTCGAATGGAAATCTGACTCTGTGCATTTTTGAGTGAACGATTGATAATACAAAGCAATTCATTCGCGCGGCATGGGATGGGATGGGATCTGAGAATGCCAGTCCAACTTTGTCTCTTCTAATCTCTCGTTGCTCAGCCGACTCTCACCCGGAAACACAAGCCACTTGCATAGAATCTTCCAAACAAAGCCACACTGCACTCAAAACGAACGAAAACAAGCATCAGTCCTCAGCCATGACGGAAAGCGACATGCTCAAGGAGGACTTGTACAAGCTGCTGAATGTCGAGCCGACAGCCACAGAGAAGGAGATTGCCAAGGCGTACCGCGTCGGAGCACTCAAGTGCCATCCAGACAAGAACCCAGACAACCCAGCAGCACACGAGTTGTTCCAGCGACTGTCGCGAGGTGAGTGCTTGGAGGGCGACCAGCGGCTTGGGCTCTTGGCTTTTGGCTATTGGAAAAGCGTCGGATGGACGTTTGTGAGTTGCTCATTCCACTGACCTTTGCTGACTTGTGTGTGTGTGTGCGCGCGCGCTCGCAAAAAAACAAACAACCAGCGTATGAAATATTGGGCGACGAGAAGGCGAGACAGGCGTACGACGGACTGCTCACTGCTCGCAACGTCAACAAGGCGCGCGTGTCGGCAATGAACGACCGCCAGCGCGAGCTGCGCGCCGATCTCGAGCGAAGAGAGAGTGAGGCGTCTGCACGCAGGGCCGCTGCTGCTGCTGCTGGGGCGGCGGAGAACGGTGGGGCGGCGAACAAGCGTCCGAGGATGGATGAGGATCACCTCCGCGCGCAGTTGGCGCACGAGATTGAGCGGCTTCGCAAGGATGGCATGCGGCGATTGCAGGAAGAGCAAGAAAAGATGCGAAGGACCATCGAGGAAGAGAGGAAACAGGCGACACACGCTGCATACGCGTTTACGAGCGAGGCACAACCCATGCAACAACACGACGCTCAGAGCGCAAGCGCAAGTGTTGTGATTCGATGGAATCCCAGCGCAGATCCGCCACTCACAGAAGACACGCTTCGGGAAATGCTCGGAGCTTGTGGAGGTCTCGACACCTTGCTCACGTCGAAAAACCCAGGAAGTGCTGTCGCAAGCTTTGCGTCGCTGGAAGGCGCTGCCCGGGCACTCGCTGCGGCCACCAACCTCTCCAACGCGCCCATTGGTGCCGACCTCAAGTTAAAAATTATCCTCAAGGAGGACTCTGGTGCCCCAGCCGATCAAGCCGAACTCGTGGCTGCGCTTGTGCAGCGGCATCGCGCGTTTCGCTTTCCTCAGATGGCTGGTCGCCAAAGCGACTCATCCTTGCGAAGATCCACCCAGACTCCAATTCCCGCGGATGCCACAGAGTACGAGCGGGTTACCTTGCTTCGGATGCGCGAAGCCCAGGAGCGACGACGGCTTCAGCACGCCCACAGCTGAGCGGCTCGTTCTGGTTCTGCGCCGTGGCTATTTGATGCAGGGTGTGCTAGAGATGAAAAAGATATACAGTATCAGGTCCATCTCGTTTTACAGTACAGAAGTTTACGATTTCTGTTCGCTGCGGGCTCCGAGCAAGACGTTTCGTGGTGGTGTTACATTTATTTACAATGGTGGTGTAATTACAGAATCCATTCTGGATCCATTCAACTAACAAACGGCAGAAAAAAAACAAAACGAAAAAGAAACCCGACAACAACAACAACAACGAACGCAAAAAACAAAGAGTGTTAACAATCAGATGGAGTATCTCACGATGGGATACTCCAGTGACCCCGCTATGGTTGCCAAGGAAGCCATAGCTGCCACAGCGATTCATCCCTCGGCTCGTGGAAAGGTACCTCCCCGCAAGAAGGGAGGCAGGTTCAAAAGTGGACTGGCAGAATGATTCGTGCAGCAAACAGCTCGGCCAAGAACGCAAACAACGTTGACAGGATGAACAGAATATAAGAATAGCCCACAGAGACATTCTCGGGCAGCTTGAATGCCTTCCCGCTCACAAGAGGCGAGCTAAATCCTCCCGGGAAGATGAGAGTGGCCAAAGCGAGCAAGCACGCTGAGAATTGAATGAGTTTGACAACAGGCGAGGGAGTTAGTCGATGTGCAACTACACACAACCATTCATGACATGTCTGCCAACAAATGGGAATCTCTGAGATTCTCAGAACTCGAAGCCACACCCCCGCAAAACCCCTTCCCCTGACTTACCAGCAAAGAATCCCAGGTTACATGCAATGCGCATGCTGTGGGTGTTGTACCAAGCGCCGAGCGAGCACAGAATGGCGCCAAAGAGCGAGATCATTCCAACGACCATCAGGCAGTAGGCGGCCTGCCAAGCGACGGGCAGCTGGTCGATAGGCGCGACCATGCAGTACTCGGAGCCCGACAAGGACGGCCAGCACTGGTGCACAATGCCGAGCCTCGTATGCGTCCCTGCAGATAATGGCAATGGTGGTTGTATTGCAGAGCAGAGCGGTGAGCAAAAGCCGCAGATTTCCCATCACACAGGCTCACTCAACCTCCAGTCAGGTCACTGCTTTGGGAGTCTTGTATTGTTGCTTTAGCTTTGTTATTACCAAAGGACTCGCGATCGAGCCACATGGGCGTGGAGACGGCGACGACGCAGAGAATGAACGAGGTCGCAAACAATCCCAGCGACGCAACAATGGTACTGCTGGCGACGATGGACGGCATGACTGAAGATTGAGCCAACAGTGAAAAAGAAAAAAAGGAGTGACGAGCATACAAACTCATTCAGAAGAGGGAAATTCAAAAAGAGAAACAAGAGCGAGGAAAAGGCAAAAAAAAAAAAAAAAAAACACGACAAAAGTAGCTCAGAATTTTGAAGGTAAAGCGGGCTACATGTATTGGGTTGAGCATTCACAACAACAATTCCATCTACTGATTGAACGTCGCTTGGAGAGACTGGCCACTTGATGTCGTGTAGCTCAAAAGCGCAGCCTGTGCCCAAAGAAACAAAAAGGAAACTTCAATCAGAAAAGGGTCCATGGCAGTTCAAAAAGTCTCAGTGCTCGCTCTCTGTACTGACCTGAAGTGCACGAATCTGGACAGAAAACAGCATCAATGATTGTCCGGGTGTCGAGCTCAGGGCAGAAGGCAGCTGTACGTTGAGAACATGTTCCAGATCGAGAATCTGCTGCGCCAAGTCTGACGAAGGATCGCTTGTCAACGCCTCCGTGACCTTTGCCCCGACCAATCCGACTCGCACAACGCTTGGCTTGATCGGGTACGACACGGGCAGGCAAATCACCGCCTTCAGCACTGGTCAATCACCAAAAAACAACAACAAAAAAAAAGTGAGAAAAAAAAAGTGAGATCAAGACACTTTACAAGTGAGACGCTGATCCAAAGGTCAGCACCCATCATCCTCCTACATACCTTCGGATCCATGCTGCAAGCTCGCAGAAATACACGCCAAGGTCGAGTCGGCGTCCCAGACTGGCAGGGCATCGACAGAAGCCTCGGCAGCGCTGTCAGAATCCTCCGTGTCCATGGCGCGAGAGCCATCCTCATCTTCATCGCGGCCTTCAGCTGGTTGAAGCTCGTTGCCATCCGCGTCGACAGGGTTTGTTGCCGAGGCCTCGCCTTGAGTCTTTCGACGCAACCGGGGACGCAGAGCCTTCATTGCCTCAAAGTCAGTGACATTGGTCGACTTGATGCGCGGAATACTGCTGCTGGGCGAGGTCTCCAAGAGCGGGAAGGTTACCGGCAGGTTGTCGGTTGGCTTGCCGCTGTCGAGCTGGAAGAGCTGCGTCATGAGCTGCTGCCGCGCACCCAAACGATTGGCAATCGTGTCCACCACCGACATGACGTGACGCCGTGCAGAAATTTCCTGCGCAAGGCCAGTCTCCAGCGCATCAGACTGGTACTGAATGCTGTCAGACTGAGCTGCATCGGCACCGTCAACGGGCAATGTGGCACTTTCAAGTCCGCAGATCGACTGTGCCCAGCGATACGCAAACTCGGACGGATGGAGCAACTCGTTGAAGGACGCCGATACGCCGAATCGCGCAAAGAAAAAGCCTGCGCTCGGGTTGGGAGAGACACGACCAATGTCATCCGGGAAGAGCGCGGCCAAGACCTTGGAGCTGAGAGCGCGGGACCCAGACTCTTTGCGAGTGTTGTCAATGACAGGACGGCAAGTCACCATGTTGAGATGAACGAGGTAAAAGAACTCGATGGTCACCGACGTGTTGGAGCGATGCCCAATCTTGACCGACACATGCAACGGATGGCGGCGGAAGAGCTGGTTGGCGACGGAGTTGCTCGCAAAAGCAGTCGAAACCGAAGACGCCACATGACTTCCAAGGGCGCCGGTGCCGCTAGCAGCAGTGCCAGCGGGGACGGCGAGGGGCTTGGCGAATGTGCCGCTGCTGGCCGATGTCGATGCTGATGCAGCGTTTCCCGACTCGGCTGTACTCGCGGCAGCGGCCAATTTCGCCTCTGTGCAAAGAGTAAAGAAACCAAGGAAACGAGAAGAAGAAGCAGAAAGGGTGAGCAACACACACACACACACACATACACATACACATACACACACACACACACACACACACACACACACACACACACACACACACACACACACACACACACACACACACACACACACACACACACACACACACACACACACACACACACACACACACACACACACACACACACACACACACACACACACACACACACACACACACACATACCGTGCTCCGCAGCGCTCTTTTTGAGAGACTCTAGCAGATCCAGATTTGCTGTAGGTCCGCGAGGCATGGCACGAGCATCAAGCAGGTTGCCCTCGATAGACACAGACACATTGTGGTCTTTGAAAGCTTCGCGGTAGCCGCACAGCTGAACAAACAAAATCAAGAGAGGGCGCGGAAGCAGCAAATGCTGATGGTAGTACAGCACTTGAGGCGACGCGAGTTGCTTCTTCAACGATTCGGCGTTGCCGAACGTCGCTGCTGGCATCGGAGTTCCTGACAGAATGGCAGGCAAAAGCGAATCCATGGCCGAGCCCGCCAGCTCGGTTCGCAGCGGCTCGGCACCTTTGAGGAAGGCCTCAATTTGCGCTGGTAGCTTGTTGTGCACGGCGTTGCGCGAATTCAACCGGTCATCCATCAACAAGCGTCGCTTGTTCAGAGTTTGAACACTGTCATGCAGTTCTTTTCGGAGCTGAAGTTCGAGGCCCAGGCGCGCGATGGTGGTCTAAGCGGAAGGTGAAAGGGGGGAAGAGAGAGAGAGAGAGAGAGAGAGAGAGAGAGAGAGAGAGAGAGAGAGAGAGAGAGAGAGAGAGAGAGAGAGAGAGAGAGAGAGAGAGAGAGAGAGAGAGAGAGAGAGAGAGAGAGAGAGCGCGAAGAGCAACAGGTGGGGAAAGGTGAAGAGTCAGCCTCCTCCTCGACACTGAAGCCTGACACTCCACCCACATGCTCAAACGCCTTCCATACCTGATGATCTGCAGCCTGCCGGTCGACAGGTTTGTCAGTTGAGGTGTCCATGGCCGACGCGTTGCTTCCCGAGGCAGGGTTGTTGGCCTGGTGTGCCAAGAGCTCCTCCACCGAGACAAGCTCCATGGTGTCGTGGATGGATGCGTACTCCCGACATTGCTCGATCTCTTGCAGCAAATGGGCCTTTTCATACAGCAGATTCTGCAGGCGTAGGTGCTCGCGATCCACAGCGTGTTTTCGCTTCTCGGTGGCCTCCTTGATTCCCTGTTTTTGTTTTTTTTTTGTGCCCCGGATGTCCGGTCGATCGCAAAATGGCCCAAACACAAGGCCAGAACAAACAGCGCACCATCGCAACGTTCACCAGTTCACGTCAGACCAGTGTAGTCGGGACGACAAGCAATCCACCGCGCGCTGGATTCGTTTGGAGGGGGACTGTCTCGTTCCTCTGCTTTCCCTCAGGCCCTTGCCCTCCTCCCCAAAACACTATCATCTGCAACAGGTTGCACACACTTACGCGAGTGTGGTTGACAGCAAGTCGGTTGAGCCGCTTGACTTCGAGCACAGCCAGCGAGAGCCGCGTCGCCACTGGGCGTGCATTGCTCTACAACAGAACAGACAATCCCAAACCAAGAAGAGCCAACGGTCAGCAACGTGAACGTTCCCTCATTCATGCAACAAACAGATCAGCATCCGGAGCCAAAGCACAATTGTGGCTGGAGAACGAGCAAAGCGATCAACGATCAAGAAGCACGGTTGACGGGTGCGTTTTGAGTACCTCGGCCTGGGCTCGCTCCTGGGACAGTGGCGCGCTCTTGATGATGACAGCGCGAATGCCTGCAAGCTGATCCACAAGCTCACGGAGTCGGTTGGTCGCGACTTCCAGCATCGACTCGGACAGCGGCGGCGACGAGGTTTCCATTTCGATTCAATCAAATCCTCGACAAACAAAAGACTGAGCGGGCAGATCATATCTCACAAAGGTAGATTGGCATTGGATGCAGCATGATTGCAAACTGTGCAGATTGTTGCGTGCTGGAAGAGACATGGAAGAATATCGCAAGCAATCGGTTTGTTGTTTTTGTACTTAATCCAAACACTCAATGCAAGTGCAAATGCAAAAGCAATTCAATAAAGAGGAAAAAAACCGGAGACGAAAACCATGCGTCAAAAAGAAACGAACATCAAACATTCCAACAGCTTTCAAAGTTACAAGGCCAACGCTGCAAGGTTGGCATAGAGATCGAGAGAGTCAGGGTTTCGCAAAGCGCCACGCTCTGTCACAGGCTCGCCTGAGATAATCTTCTTGACTGCAACTTCGACTTTCTTGTTATTGATCGTGTACTAGCGGGCAGACACAAGAGAAATGAGCGAGAATGAGTGCATGAAACAAACAAACAAAAAAAAGCAAACCAAACCACAGGCAAAAAAAGCAACAATACAGACCGGAATATCTGCAATCGGCAGAATAATGGCAGGAACATGACGTGCAGACAGTTGCGCGCGGATTGTTGATTGAATGCGCGTCAGCAGCGCCTTGTCCAGAGTAGACTCGCCATTTCGCAGCATCAAGAAGAGCACGACACGCTCGTCGGCGCCCATCTTTTGACCGACGCAAAGCGCGTCGAGGATTTCGGGGAAGAGCTCGGGTTGCTCGACTGCCAAATTCCACCCAAAGGTGTTTGTTAGTAACAGAGTTTCGTTGCTGTCTTGCTCATTCATTGTCAGCCCGTCGAATTCGTCACATACCAATGTTGTAAATTTCAGCACTGCCAAAGCGGACACCGGCGGGGTTGAGGGTGCCGTCGCTACGACCGAGCATCACGACACCGCCTGTCTGCGAGCTCACCATCATGTAATCGCCGTGCGACCACACGCCTACGAACGAAAGTCGCCATGTGAGCACACAAAACGTTGAACAACCCAACATACAAACAACCACAAGAAAGTTGAATCACCACACTCACCGGGATACTTGGAAAAGTACGCCTTCTTGTACTTTTTGCCATCATCGTCGTTAATGAAAAAGACTGGTTGGCAGGGGAATGGCTTGACGCAAACAAGCTCGCCAGCCACGTCAAAGACCTCCTTGCCGTCGTCGTCCCAGGCCTGGACGTCCATGCCCAGGCAGCGGCATTGAATCTCGCCGCGGTAGACGGGTAATGAGACGTGATGGCCAGCGAACAAAGAGATGATATCCGTGCCACCTGTTCAACGAACGACACACCACATCATTTAGTTGTGTGAACGACAGCGACTCGTAAAGCTGGTTTTCGAAGGAAAGCAAACAAACAAAACACAAACAAAACACAAACAAAACACAAACAAAACAAAAAACAAAGGCCTTACCAGTAATCGAGCCAAGAACAATATCTTGCTTGATGCTATTGTACACGTAATCGTACGACTCGGGCTTGAGGGGCGAGCCAGTCGACAGAACGCAGCGGAGGCTATTGAAATGATGAGCTTCCTCTGGAAACACACAACCAAACAAACAAAAAGCACAAAGTTAGAAAAATGCATTCAATCCATCATCCAATCAAAAAACAACAAAAACAAGTCTCCTCACTTGGCACAAGCTTCTTCTCTTCCAGGGCGGCAAGCCACTTGGCGCCAGTGCCAAGAACGGTGATGGAAAGCTCGTCCACCAAATCCCACAGCACATTGGGCGAAGGGATAAACGGAGAGCCATCGTACAGCACAACGGTCGCGCCAACAGCGAGGGCAGTCATGAGCCAGTTCCACATCATCCAGCCAGCCGTCGTGTAGTAAAGAATGACATCGTCGCTGGTGAGGTCGCCGTGCAGCCTGTGCTCCTTGAGGTGCTGCAAGAGCGTTCCACCGACCGAGTGAACCATGCACTTGGGAATGCCAGTCGTGCCGGACGAGAACATGATGAATAATGGGTGGTTGAAGGGGACCTGCTCGTACACCAGGGCGGGGGCAGGCTCAGTGGGAGAGGAGGCCTCGTTGAGGAAGGCGTCAAAGCTGACCCAGTTGGCATGGAGCATGGGCGACGGGTGCTCCTGAACGAACGGGAACACTACGACGCGCTGAACCGTGCTCAAGTCACGCACAACGGCGTCGAGCTTTTCAGTGTGGTCGTGGACGCGGCCATTGTAGTGCACGGCATTCACAGAGAAGACAACGCGCGGCGAGATTTGACTAATGCGCTCCACAACACCCTTGACGCCAAAGTCAGGGCTGGTCGAGCTCCAGGCAGCACCAAGGCTTGCGGTGGCCAGCATGGCGGCGACAGCCTCAATGCAGTTGGGCACATAACCCACGACGCGGTCGCCGGATTTGACGCCCTGCTTCTTGAGGGCAGCAGCAATGCGCGAAACAAGCGCCTTGAGCTGGCCGAAAGTATAACGAGTGGGCGGAGTGTTTTCGCCTGCGTCGAGTTCAAAGTACAAGAAAAGGGGAAGGGAAAAGGTAAGTCATTTCTGACGCGTGTCGCATTCGCTTCTGTTGCCATTCTTGTCGCTTACCAGTGCCGATGAGAGCAACCTTGTCACTGGGGTGCTCAAGCAGGTGCTCGGCGTAGTTGAGGCGGCTGCCGCGGAACCACTCGGGCACGTCCACAGGCTGCTTTGTCATGTCCACGACCTGTGCGAAAGCGGGGGGGGGAGAGGTTACGAGAGTTTGTGTCGTTGAGAAAACCACAACCAAACGGGAGGCGCAAGTTGGACAATGGCGTTCGTTGGTTACCTGTTCGTAAGGCTTGGAGTGCTTGATACCGACAAATTGCCAGAGGTCACCCCAGAATTCGTCATACTTGTCGACCGACCACTTGCGCAGGCTCTCGTACGAGTCTATTGCAAAGTGACAAGGACAAAGATAAGTCGAGTGTTGAGGAGGGTGGGTGGGTCGGAATTGACGTTCCGCTTTTGTTGGGGCGAAAGCGACTGGTTCGTGACTTTTGATCATGCAGCGCACTTTTCTCATCACCCGCCACCCCTCAAAACTAACTAGAAAAAAAAACCACGAAAAGGCAAAACTCTACTTTCAAAGAGGCGACAGCTGGTCATGCATGACGCTTTTCGGCTTGTTACTCTCATTGGTGGGGGCTGTCAAACTCAGCGGTGGACGTTCGAGTTGCCCCCGTGCATCGCCAATAATATTGACACTCCACACAAGCATTGACTGAGTTCGTCTTGTACCAACTCTTCCCTTCCACACGCCGGCCATTCGACAAAACTGCTCCCCGCCATTGTCGTCATGCAAACAGAGAGAGGGGGCGAAAGTGCAATGAATCAGGTTTGGGTTCCTACTTTTCCTTCTCTCTTCCTATCCCGTCCTCATTCGCTCACAGCGCTTCTGCTGAGAATGCCTGCTGGTTCACAGCGCCCTCTTTCTCTTTCTCTTCCTCTTCCTCTTCCTCACACTGCGGCGTCGCTGGGTCGTCCAGGAACAGCAAAAAACCAAAAGGAGAAGAATAAAATACAAAAAGTCACGCCTCAGTTGAAAAAAAAAAAGAAAAAAAAAAAAAGAGGATAAAAAAATCACCTCATTGCGAGTCACTGAAACGAAATGATGCAGGAAGGGCTGGAGCGTACGACGAAGGCCCTTACCGAAAGTGAGACCGCGCTTGGCAGCGACGGCGGCAGTGAATGCCTCCATCTGCGTGGGGCGCGCGGGAGGAGCGGCGGTGGCGGCGGCGGCAGCCACATCAGCGAGTTGCTCAGTCACGACTGTCGGCGTTTGAGCGTGGTGCTTGTGATGATGATGATGGTGCGCGTGGTGACGCGGGCGCCACAGCGGCTCTTGGTATGTTGCGGTGGGTTGAACCATGTCTGAAAAATAAAACAACCAAGCTGCAACAGTGAGACGGCGACGTTGTTGGGAGGAAAGGAAGACCAAATGGAAAAAAAAAAAAAAAAGAAAAAAAAAAGGAACACTAGGAAAGCAAGTGGCGTGAGTTGGGATTCCTTCTCGTTTCGACACTCTCCCTCCTGCTGGTCTGCCTGCTTTGGTATTGAGTTTGTGAGGGGGGAATTGGATGTGTAGCGACCGTGCATGACGAACTGCGGGCAGGGTGCCAGTGCCCATCACACTCTGGCGCGCTCAATCACACGTGCAACGAAAGGCACCGTGAAACACAGCTCAAGAACAAAAAAAAAAAAAAAAAAAAAAAAGCCAAGTTACCAAAAAACAAAAATGAAAACTGATCTTTCGACTTTGACATTGAAACCGCTTTTGGGTGTTGGTCGCGATGCACTGTTGACATTATCAAACGAAACATTTGGCTTGGAAAACGGCGTGCCAAATGCATGAACAAGCGCATCGGATTCAAGGAAGCAGCGTGATTTGAAAAATGGACATTTCACGTGCAGGCGTGTTTTGTGTTGTTGGAACCATCGAAACGAAAAATGCTCCGCTCCAAGCGATCGCAGCAACGAGCCAGAGCGGCGTCACAGGTCTGGAAGTCTGAGTCTGGCTGGTGTAGACAAAGTCTGAACTCTGGCTGAAATATGGGCACACGAGTCCTCTGGGGGAAAAGGACGAGTTGAAACGCCAGCACAACAACTGTGGATGTCAAACTGCTTGTATTTATAAACACACCAACAGGAAAGAATACACGACAAGCAACGCAATGACATTTACTTGGTCGTCCGAGCACGCGAAGCCTTTGGTTTTGTGGCAGACTCGGACGCCGACTCAGACTTGGAACCTTTGGACTTTGCCGCAGTTTTGGGAGTGGACGACTTTGGTTTTGGGACAGACTCGGAACTAGTGGACTCTGACGCTGACTTGGAGCGCTTGGACTTTGCCGCAGCTTTGGGAGCGTCAACTTTGGCAGCCGCTTCCGGCTCAACCGTTGGCGACGCTTCCTGTGGCAGCTTGGTGCGCGACTTTTTCGTCAGAGTGGCGTCAGCTTCATCCTTGACTTTCTTGGACGGTTTTTCTGCAGCAGTCGCATCAGCAGTCTTGGCACGCGGTTTCCGCGCGACGGGCTTCTTGACTACGAACGCGGATTTGGAATCGGGATGGGGAACCTGCACCACCACCGTCTTTTGCCTAGTGCGCTTTGCGGCGGTGCTCAGAGGTGGGGCTACAGCAGCTGCTTGGGCTGCTGATGTCGATGCACCAGGAGCAGTGGACTTGGTTGCTGCTGCTGCTGTTGAACGGCCCTTGACCTCTGATGCAGCGCTTCGAACAGCGCCCTTCTCTTGCACTCGCGATTTCAGCCAGTTTGGACGATACGCAAACTGGTTGTGGGTGGGCGTTTCCGTTGCGCTTAGAATCGCAGCCCCGACATCCTCCAGCGCCTCATCGAAATCGACAACCGTGTCTTCAGCAACCGTGTCTTGCGAGCCAGACAGGGCCACCAACGCCTTGTCCACCCGCTGACGCAGCGCTTCCGCAGACAGCCCTTGCTCCATGATGAAATCTTCCGCATCTTCATCGTCCAGCGGCTCGTCAATCGCATCCACCTCAACGGTCATTGTCGTCGGCAGTGCCTTTGCCGCCTTAAGAGCCTTTGCGGATGTTTTCTTGACTTCGGGCTTAAAGTGGGCGTTGGGCGGTGCTGGCCGAAGGGTCCGAGCCGGCGTTAGACCGCGAACACTCGTTGAAGCAAGCTGAGCAGCTGCGTCGGTGGGTGTCGGTGGCGGATGAATCAGCCAGCTTCCATTGTCCGTTTCAGACAGCAGTTGCTGAATGTCGAGCGTCCGACCGAGGGCCAGGGGGACTGGCTGCGACGGAGTGACGCAGATTTGGTTGGACTCTTTGCGCAGAACGTGGTCTACATCCACGCCACTGAAAAAGGCAACGGATAGCGGGAGGTCGTACACGCCGACTTGCGCCGAGAACAAGGCGCGCGTCCACAAGTTGGCCACTTGCATGGCCAGGGCCAAGCGCAGAGTGTCTGTTTCGCGCACCAAAAACCGCACCTCATCGTGAATGGTGATGCACAGCCTGGCGTCAATCTTGTAGCGCTGCACCAGCCACTTGACCGAGGTCAGCAGCAGGTGCAGATAGTCGACACCAGACGACTGCACCGCCCAGTTGACGCGCGTGGTCGCAAACTCGCCCTTGATCACGTTCGGATGCAGAGCGTTGCAAATCTCGCACCCCAGCGCAGGCGTGCGCGGGTTTTTCGTTGCAATTTGCTCCAGCTTGTTGAACGTGTATGACTCGGATCCACCGCGCCACTCGCCCGTGGGCTGGGACGGCGAGCGACTTTGGCCGTCTCGCCTGCCCTTGGTGCTCGCGTACAGATCGCTGGAGCGCTTGTCGGCCTCTTCCTGGCTCAGCGAGGCATCAAACTGCTTGAGGAGCTTTTGGGCATACGACATTCCCGCTCCGTAAATGCGCGCATAGTTGAAAATCTTGGCGTGGTCACGATCCGTCTTCAGGGTGGCAGCGGTTTTGGAGTGCATGTCTGTGCCATCGCTCTTCTTGCCTGCCAACGTCATCCAGCCCAGAGCAGTGGCACCATGCAGCCCAAATCGAGCGTCGCCAAACAAGGCGGCAATCCACAATTCTTCAGAGTCAACGTCGGCACCCACAAGCTGGTACCCTTGCGGAGCCACCACCTTGATTTTCAGCTCAGAGCCAAGGCGATTCTTCTTTGCATTGCTGGCAGTCATCCACGTTGGCTCAACTGCGCGCCGCGTGATGGTGCCAGCCGAAACAACCTGAGGCACAATGGCGCCAAAGTCCTGGCGCAGCTGAGACGCTTGATCCTGGCCGTGGCTGCTCGGAGGGCGAGGCTCGGTGCCCATCGAGATGGTGGACGGCGGCAGCAGGCAGTCAGACGGCACCGTGCTCGGATCGACTGGGAAGGCGTTGCCACTTGCGGCCAGCATGTCTTGCAGAATGGAAAACTGCGACTTGACCCGCCGATTCACACCCACCCAATACGCGCACATGGTGTTGAGCGCCAGCGCTTTGGAGGCCGTCTCCGACTGGGACGTCAGCACGCCCTTTTCCAACGCCTTCAAGTAGTCCTTGGCCAGAGGCGAGCCACAGCGAACTGTCTCGCCTCCTTTGTGTGGAATGCGGTAGAAGACAAGCCAATCGGGCTCTTGCCCGTGGAGCACAGTTATTGGGACGGTCTTGTCGTTGAACAGAACGGGTTCCAAGTGGCTTCGGTCTTTCTTGGCGGCGGCGGCGGCGGCGGCGGTGGTTGCTGGTTTGGTTTTTGTTTTTGTTGTTGATCTTGTGGTTGTATTTGGTGTGTTGTTCACGTGGTCGATGTTGTCCATGGTGGTGGTGGTGATGGTGGTGGAGACATTGTCAATCATGTCAGCATCGTCCTTGTTGGCATCCGCGCCCGCCAAGACTTCAAGCTGTTCAGCAAACTCGTCATCCTCAGCCACCGCGGCCTCCTCCTCCGCCGCCGCCTCCTCCTCCTCCTTCTCGGTCGGAGATGAAGAATCAAGTTGGAAAAACCTGCGCATCAACGTTGAAACGCCAGGTGGCCGTGGTTGGTTGGCCGGCAACACAAAGCCCCAGCCTTCGCCTTTGATGAAGCGCACAGGGTGGCCCAGCCACGCAAGCCTGAGCAAATACGGCGTGACCATGGTTCGCGATGTGAGCTTTTCCGGTCGATCGGAGCCCGTGGGACAGAGCGCCTTGTACCACTCGGGCATGCCCGCCAAGCGCTGCTTGCTCACTGGTCGCGAAGGCTCGGTGATTTCGCCCTTCTTGTTGCGCTTCTCCTTGGTCATGCGCTGGGGCTCGGCGTGCCAGTCGAGGTTGCGCAGCCACGGATCACTTTCGTACTTGGGCCGCCCTGTCGCAGGGTCGACCTGTGCTAGAGCCAGCGCCTCTGTTGCCATCTGCTGCAAACTCAGGTTGACAAGACCCGAGCTCTCGCTGTACATGGCCTGGCCCTGCGCAATAAAGTTGTACCACGTCGCGTCGATCGGCAGGTAGCAGCTGCCCATTTCCAGCATGCCTGCAAAACTGACGGGGTTTGGACACTTGTGCATGTACGCGGGCAGGAGCTTGGCGTACAGACGGTAGGTGCTCCGAACGTCGTTGGCGCAGTAGGCCATCAGGAGCTCAAAGTTATCCGCCACGTCCTGCAACGAGCCATTCACGAAAATGTCGCGCGCGTCCTTGGAGACCTCCTCGCCCAGATAGAACTGGCACAAGTCCTTGAGCGAGCCCGAATCAGCCAGATCATTCGTCGGTAGGGTCGTTCGCTTGGGAAACGGCGAGTTGGCGCGCTCGCGACGCTCGCCAGTGACGCACATGTGCAGGCTGGCCGTGTCCACAAAACGAAGCCCACTGTCGCGAATAAAGTACTCGTCGAGAATGCGCGCGCGATCGTAGCTGACGCGATGGCCAACCACGAGGCGTGGCGGGCCCGTCACCGTTTCGACACTGTTCAGATCAATTTGCCGGGGGTTGTTGCTTCCTTCAGTTGGTGCCGCCGAGCTGCTCGCGTCGCGGTCATCGGGCCGAACGACGTTTCGAACATTGCCAAAAGGGATGAGTATCTTCGGATTGGGCGTGGTGCTGTTGGCAGTCCCGTCCAACCACGGGAGGAACTGTGGCGACACCCAAGTGTACCACGCATTCACCGACACGGCGGCGGCCATGATGGGGTACGGACCAGCTTGGACACAGTTTTCAATGTCAAACGTGAGCGCGGTCTCGGACAAGTCCGGGTAGGGCACCTGCGTGACCACGCCGTCGCGACCGATTCGCGTCCAGCCTGCCGCGCGCGACCAGCGAGTGGGCATGGGCGGTATTGCCTGCTCTATCGGCACCATATCGTCGGTGCTCGATCCTGGCACATGTCGCGCAAACGGCAACCGCGGCATGCGTGATGGTTGATGGTTGTTGTCGTTTTCGAACGGGGCAATCACCGCGTCGGGTTCCTGCACCTCCTGCGGCCACGCTCGCCACGCGTCGACTGTCGGAGAGGGCTGATACGCGGCTGATGCATAGTCGATCGCATACTGCTGATACGGCGCGGCCGTCTCGGCGCCCACTTTGCGAAAGTGCTCCTCGATCGTGTCGCCTTGCAATGGCGGGAGTTCCCAGTCAATCTCTGGCATCACGTCGGCCACCTTGTCTGCCAGTCCGTGCTGCTTGAGGTGTGCGCGCGCCTCGGCCAGCCATGTCACCTGGGGTGTCTGCGTCCCGAACACGGTCTCGTGGAGCGGCCTGGACAGCATCTGCAGGTTGAGCTCGTTGGAGCGTGCGAGCGGACTACTACTCGAGAGGGATGGCTTGGCTTGGGCGACTGTTGGCGGCGATTGGCTCGGACTCGCGTTGGTACTGGTGTTAGTGGTAGTGCTAGTGGTTGTAGTGTTTGTAGTGGCAGCAGCAGACGCGGCACCACGGCGCGGGTTGGCTTGGATGTTGAGATTGCCAAGACACGAGGCGGCGATCGTCAGCAATGGTTGCGGCTTGGTCTTGGCCACTTGCATCTGTTGCTGATGATGATGAGGATGATGATGATGCATCAGACGCTGCTGTGCAACCAGACACGACGAGCGAACGGACTGCACTCGTTGCGTTCGCGAGACGAGCATGAACGCAGCACTCAGCATTTGGAAAAAGGTTGGCGCCCAAAACTTCTAAGACAGACAATGCCGAACTATGGAAATCAAAAAGAAAAAGAGTGACTTTTGAACAATGACCTGCATTTGACATTGTTACAGGAGCCTTGTTTCACACCAACCTGAGCTGTCCGAGATCCTGAGTTTCGTTCGCATTTCCCCCAAATCCGGTGACAGTCTATTCAATTTTTTTTCTTTGTGTTTATTCATTCTTATTATTATTTCCCCTTCTTCTTTTGACTCCGCGATGGCGGGACAACAGCATCTGCGCAAACTCGTGCAGCGGCAGGTGAGTGCACTGGAGCCCTCTTCCTCCGCCCTCTTCCTCCGCTCTCCTTCCACCACTTTGCTCTTCTATTCCCAAATGTCTCCCCAATAGCACACTTGCTCATGTGCAGAGACGAGCGAGCGTCTGAACATCGAGGACAAATTTGAGAAGCACATGAGCTGGTCCGCTTTGCCTCACCATTGCGCTTGCTGAACTGCTGCCACTGCTTGATGTTGCACTGAACTGACTCTATCTCTTTCTTTGCTTTTGATGCCTTTTGGGGGTGGTGGTTCGTGGTGGTTGACTGCAGGTCTACTCGTGCCTGTCCGCGCGCTATGGCGTCGTGCTCGTCCTCGTCTCGCTCGTCATGCTCGTCGTCTCGGCGCTCCACTTTGGCGAGGTCAGTCTCTCTCAACCGATGCAGAATCTCAAACAGGAACTTGCTTTTGGCTTGCGTTTGCCCCGATGGCGACATCCGGCTTCAATGGAGCGACTCTACAGCAATGGCTGAGTTGGCAATCATGTGAACCAACCCCCCCCCTCCTTGTCTCACACGCAACCAAATCGACTCGACGGCATGGATGCTCAAACTCATCATGCTGCTTTACTCACTTTTTGATGCTTGTTCGTGCAGAGCTGGATGGAGTGGAGCACGGCCAAGTACGAGGAGCGATTCTCGGCCTTCACAGACAACTTGGCGGGCCGATCGTTCCAGGCCAGACTGTGCTCGCCAATGCCGATCGATATTGTATACACATGGGTCAACGGAAGCGACGAAAAGCTCATTGCTGATCTCAAGCGCGTCAAGGCTGCGCTGGCTGCCGGAGCTCATCCCGATCGCGCCCTCTCTGCTGCTGCTGCCAACGGCACGCTGCTGGCTAGCACCGACGCAAACGGCAGTCAGGTTCTGGTAGACGGTGCGAGCGTGGATGGCAGCTTTGGCTCGGTCTCGATCGCTCCGGCCGTGGCCGAGTCGCACGCTCTCAACCGCCGCTTGCACGAAGCCAAGCTCGCCACGTCAATACTCGCCGCCACTCCGTCATCATCTTTGAACGCGTCTGAGACCTCGCCGGCGTCGTCAATACACGGCATGAATGCCACTGTATCTGGTTCTCCTGCCGCATCGAATGCCTCCGTCGTCACCGAAAGCGAAGAAGCGTCTGCGAGTCGATTCCAAGGTAAGGGTGTTTTTGCGCGAGTTTTTTCTTTCTTTCTTTCTTCTTTGTTCGCCATTGTTGCACCATCCGAGTCGTGCTGATTGCTGAGCTGCTGTGATGCCTTCACTCTTGCCCCTTTGCGCCATATATGCGCTGAATGCCACAGACAACGAAGAACTCCGATTCTCTTTGCGATCGCTCGAAACCCACGCGCCTTGGGTCAGAAATGTCTACGTGGTCACCAACGGCCAGATTCCAAACTGGCTGAACTTGGACCATCCTCGCATGCACCTCATCACACACGAGGACATTTTCGTGAACAAGACACACCTTCCCACCTTCAGCTCTCCCGCGATCGAGAGCCACATTCATCGCATTCCGGGCTTGTCTGACAAGTTCATCTATCTCAACGACGATGTCATGTTTGGCAGCGATGTGTGGCCGGACGACTTTTACACGCACGCCAACGGCCAAAAGGTCTACCTCTCGTGGGCCGTTCCCAACTGCAACGAAGGGTGCCCCTCGAGTTGGTTGGGCGACAAGTACTGCGACGCTGCGTGCAACGTCAGCTCCTGCGATTGGGACAATGGAGATTGCACGAACGTGACAACAGCGCAGAACAGCCGATTTGGCAGCTGGACGGGTAGCACCACCTCCGCCAGCGCCACCACATTCTGCGCGCCTGGATGTCCCGACACCTGGATTGGAGATCGATACTGCGACAATCCCTGCAAGAACCTGGCCTGCGGCTTTGATGGCGGCGACTGTGGATTGCAAGTCATTCAAGACGAGGTTTTGAGCTACAACCTAACCGAGCAGGTTTGTACCATTCGGTGACACTGTGTTTTTTGTGTGTGTGTTTTTCCAAGTCGAAACATGTAAGACTCACTGCTCGTGCTGTTTTGCCACGGATGGATAGGTGAATTATATTGTGGTCGAGCCAAACACCCCCGCCATCTTTATCAACCTTCGATCACACTTTGGCGATGCCAAAATCGTGGAAGGCTCGCACGACAATGGCGTGGCTGTACGCACGGCCATCATCTCGCAAAAGTTCAAAATCATGAGCATCACCTTCCACCGCAACGTTTCAGCAGAGGTCACCAATGTCACGGTGGCTGCAGAAGTGAATGGCACCACCGTCGCCAAGCACTTTTTGCTGGCCACAGTCACCAATCCAGACCATTTGTCGCTGGCCCACGACTTGTTTGTCAACCTCACTATGTCTCCCCCGCCAATCTTGCCCCTCAATATGCTTCCAGCGAAGAACATTTCCACTGCGCAAGAAACCACTTCAACAAACCACACCACGCCTCTGAACGGCACTAGCGCTGCGACTCCAACATCTGCCTCCTCGCTCCTAGACCGCACGCCTTCCCCGAGCCCATCTGCAATAGCCGTCAAGGACGAGGACGACGAAATCCCTTTGAATTACTGGGAAATTGGCACTCCCTCGAGTTCCTCGTCGAATACGACCAACCCCACCTTTCAAGAAGTCGACTTGCTGATTGAACGGACCTTCCCGAATCTGGACCTTGCCGTAGTGTCGACAGACGTTTTGACGCTCATGCTTGAGACCCGCGAGAGTTATGTTCAAGGCGACCTGACCGAGCGCGGATTTATCAAACGCATGACAGCGCTGCTTTTGCTGCCCGATCATGTTGTCGACAAGCCAGCCACCCCTCTGGACGCGGGCGTAGACAGCTACGCGTTCGACAACAGCTCTACGGTTGCCGGTGGGCGCAAGCTGCAATGGCTCGACAGCGCCCAACTGGCAGTTGGCGCGCTTGCGGCTGCCGGCGTGGCTACATCCTCTCAATCTGACAGTGTGCTGCAACAAGCGCGAGCGGCTGTGCTAGAGCGCGCAAGGGCAACCGGATTGGGCCAAAAGCGAGCTCGCGAGACGCCCAATCACCGGCAGCAACAGGATGAACCCACTTTTGACGAGCGCTTTGTGGCTGACTGGATTGCAAACGCCAAGCAAAAGCAGCTCTCGCTCGCCGATGACCTGCAACAAAGTGTGCAGCAATGGGAGGCAGAGCACGGGAACCGTTTTGGCGACCGGGACGAGGTATTCTACCGAGGAAAATTCCCCTGGGAGAAGCAGCGCATGTTCCCGCTGGATTGGGAGAAGCATCTGTCGCCGGAAGAGTTGCTGCTGTTGGACGACGTGCATCTGGATGATCTCCAGCGAGCTGTTCGCCAGACACTTCGTCGCCAACAGTTGCACCAAGAAGGGCGTGCGACTGGGCGCAAGCTGCTGGACACGTTCGGAGACTCGCTCAAACACGTCAACAAGCTGTACAACAAAATGTTTGGCGCCATCCCGCGCAAGGTTCCCGCGCACATGCCGCACATGATTGACCGCCACATCATGACCGATCTGCAGGCAACGTGAGTTCATTTTCTCCCAAATGAATTTGGTTACCGCTTTTTTTGCTGTTTGTTCAAGTTGATTTTGTCTTTGCTGGTCGTCTCGTGACTTTTGTGCTGAATTTCAACGCTGTCTCTGGTTTTTGGTCGATAGGTTCCCCGAGGAATTCGACAAGACGTCTTCACACAAGCTCCGAGCTTCCGACGACATGCAGTATGGCTTTTCGTACTTTTACTACATGATGGGCGATCCTGAAGAATTCAATCTTGAGCGCATCTTTGGTGATTTCGACACCAATCACGACGGTGCTCTCAATGCCAACGAAGTTCGCAACCTCGCGGCGCGTATTTATGACCTGCCCATCACCGCAACCGTGATGGAGCAGCTGTTCGGCACATTGTACAATTGCAGCATGAACATTACACTTTTGGCAACCGAATCGGCACACACCAACGGCTCAGTGCCCGTGAGCAAAGCCCCACTTCCGGAAAGCACATCCGTCCCGGCAACGTCAGGGCCCGCTCTGAGTGTTGAAGAACGTGCAGAGGCGGCGCTGCGAGCCAAACGCGACGAGCGTGCTTCCGCCGAGGCTGCTTCCGCTGCGTCTGCCAGCACCGACGCCTCACCCTCAGCATCTCCCATCGCACCACCGCCCGCGGATGATCACACCTATCATCTGCATTTCCGGTCGGATGCACCCCCAATCACCGCCGCCGTACTGCAAATGTGCCCTCCAATTTTGCGCAAACTGCAGGATGCCAAGCGGTCGCACTACAAGTAAGAGACAATCTTGTCCTTTGAGGTTTCTGTGTCCTGACCAAGTAGATGACTGACCATTGTCGTCTGTCTTTTTGTCCTTTTGTCGCCATCCAGGTATGAAATTCTTGATGGCGAAGGCAAGGACGTCGCCTTCAAGATGATTCGTGACGATCTGACGCACGTCTACAAGCAGCTCGATTCGATTCGCAAGGCACGCAACAAGTTTGTCTGCCTCAACGATAACATTGATCACAGCAAGAACGACAGTTACAAGGCATGCTCTTAGAATTGCAATCGATGAAACTGGGCCTTGTGATTTTGTTTTGACTCGCTCTTTTCTCACTTGTACCGAGTCGGGACGTTGACTTTGGGGGCGCGTGATGATTCAGATTGTTGCTGCATTGCGCGACTTTTACGAGGGTCTCTTCCCGGTGCCATCGGCCTTTGAGCTGCCAGCAGGAACTCGAAACCGCTTTTTGCATGCCAGCGAACTTCGCGAATGGTAACGGCTTGCTGGCTGCTGCTACTGCTGCGTGTTTCGATGCGAATCGCGATGATAATGTACTTACCTTTGTATTGCGTTCGTTCCCATAGGCAACGTGCCATGACCTGGAGGAGAACATTGTATCACATGGCGCTGGGCGCGCTCATTGCCGTGGTAGGCGCGGTTCTCTTCCATTCTCGCGTTCGAAGAGCCTTCCAGGCAATGCGGCTTCGCTGGCAATGGTTCCGACGGGAGTCTCGTTCGCGCAAGCTGTTGAGTGTGTGAAAATACTGGTGGCATTTTATTTTTTGATCTTTTTTTTTTTTGTTTGTTTGTTTGTGGATTTCTTTTTCTTGTCATGGTGTTCTCGTGTTGATGTCCAAGTACACAATATCACATTGGTTTCAGATTTTGTTCATTGTATTTGGTTTCTATGTGATTTTCAGAGATGTCGACAAGGTGCAACATCAAGGCCCGCTCAATGAGTGTCTGCTTGGCAGTTGGTGAGGGGATCTACAACCGTGACCCTTCTCGCTTGTTCAAAGCGGTCTTTCACGGAGGGACTTCGAAGCAGCCGGTGCTTGCTTTGAATTCGTAGCAGTTTTTGTTGTGCTTTTACGCGGAACGTCTTTCGTAGAATGGCCACAATGCTCTTGAAAACACATCCCCAGGTGATTCTGTCGGTGCAACAAACATGGCAATCAGAAACACGGAAGCTCGATCCAACCGACTCAAAGAATCGAAACAAAAAACAAACGAAAAACGAAAAACGAAAGACCTCGCAATCTTACTTGTACAGCACCACGAGGAGATGCCCTTGGTCCCAACGGGGATTGCGCTCGGCAAAGAAACGAATGTCGGGGTTCTTGAGATCCTCTTCGGAAATCGGGGCTACGTCGGGTCGCAGCGCAGTGGTGGTGCGGTTGATAACGCCGGTGACGGGATCGTACACTTCTTGTCCAGTGGCAGTCTTGACGCCAAACGAGTCAATCAGGGACTGCTCCCAGGCAGGCGTCGGGACACCTGCCTGTGGCCAGACGCTTTCCGAGGAGCGTTTGGCCATGAGATAACTCTTCACGCTAAAGCACTTGAACACGCCATAGAGCGGCGTGAACGGGTGCCAGATGAGCTCCTTGATGAAAAAGTAAAAGAAGGCAAGGTAGATGAGAGGTCCGCCGCGGTTGGAGGCCTTGAACAGGGCAAGTCCGGTCTTGAACAGCGTGAAGGATTTGCCGTTGTAGCTCTGACCTCGTTCGCGATCAATCAAAAACATGCCGCGCAAGCTGCCGTCGACTTGGTCTCGGAAGATGATCACGTACAGGAAACTCAAGAGGTATCGGTGGAAGAGTTCAAGCTCGGATTCCGAGCGCACGTCGACCATGTCGTGCGCAAGAACCAGCAACTATTTTGGAGGGGACAGATTGAGGTGAAAATGACGCGCTGTGATCAACCAAAGCAAAAGCCGATACATGCCAACTTGAATGGTTTCTGTTACCTCATGCAAGGCCGCATCATCGAGTAATTCTATCAAAGTTGACAAGACATGCAAAAGTGCGCGGTTTGAGAATGGAAAAAAACACCGACCAAAATGCCAACCATCTGAGGTCACACGTTGCGCGCAAGACTCCGACGTACCCGTTCGAACACAATAGGCAAACAATGATCCGTAGACTGTCTTTTTGCTCGAACCGTTCTTGGCTGCAAAAAAAAGTCATCACGTTCATCCATCCAAATCGTAGAGAATGAAGGAATGAACAAGAAACAAAACAACGTGAATGAATGGGTTTGACCACACGTCACGTTGGGATTTGCACTCACCAATATGATGCAAGAGCTCCAGCTTGATGATGGGTCGCAGAATGTAGTACACGAGCGGCGCGACGAGGACAAACAGCATGATGGAGCTGAGCGGGATTGCAATTGCCAACTCGCCCAGACGCGTCCACAGCGCAGTCAGCGTCCAGACCAGTGTGCCAAACACCCCGTGAGCTGATGTGTCTGCGAGCATGGACGCGGACGAAGAAGAAGCAGATGCAGCGGACGGATCAAACCACGCCGAGACATCCTGCGGCGTAATCCCGAGCAGCGAGACGAACGACACGGGCGAGCTGGTTGTCAGATTGACCAGCGTCATTGCAACACTCAGCAAACAATGAATAAAAGGACTGAGAACAAAAAAGTATGGCATTTTTGTATTTGAAGACATGGAGGGAAGAAGAAGGAGGGGAAAGTTGGTTTCAATCCTGAATCTCAATTTTGACGGCAACAAAAAAACAGGGGCAATCCTGAAAGCATTCACGATGGAGGTGGCAGGCTCCACTTGTTCGTTGTTAGCAACGCATGGCAGTTGAGACAAACTCGCGATGGCGTATTCTTGCCAATTCTCGGAACAACCAGCTCGAAATCCGAGCATAGACCGCAGAAGATTTGGCCGCATTCCCTGAAATCCCCCCAAAAAGTATTCGAATACCGATGAGCAATCAATGTAGCAAAGAAAGGCAACCAAATCGTCTCAAATGTCTTCAAGACACCTCACATCTCAAAACAACACCCAAAACAACCAACACACGTACCGACAATGATGGCGCCGCTTTGTTAACGTAAAAGCACAGTGACAGTGCCGACACGAAGTCACCATTTCGTCCGGCACCCATAGAACGGAGGGAAGAGAAGTGGTAGAGGATGAGGTGGTGCTCGAGCCCGACAGCAAACGCCGCAATGGACCCAGGCTGTTTGGTCGGAGGGCCTTCTTGGCTGCGTCAACCTCGTGCTCCTCGTCTTCTTCAGGAAACTCAAAGCAGCCGCTGTTGCTATCCGAGTCATAGTGTGTTGTGGACGCGGCAGTCGACTCGTGGAGCGGATTGTCCACGATCTTTGCGAGCTCTTGGCCAACTCTGAGCAGCAGCAGCTCCATGTTTTCGGCCACAACAAGCTTGGCCTCGGCATGCAGCTCAGCCCGCTCTTTCGCGTATTGCCGCCACGCATCAAACCTTGGCTTGGCAAGCAAGCGCAATCGCATGGCGTTGGACTTGATTCGGCATGCCTCATACCAGCGTTCCGCCTCGAGACGAGCCTGCTTGTATTCTTGCTGTTCGGCTTGCCGAGCCGCGTCGCGCTTTGCCTGGCACTGGACGGCAAGCGCCGGGTTGCCTCGGAAAAATAGAGACTGCCACAAGGACAGCCTGTCGGTGGAAGGATCCAACACGACGGAGGAAAACTTGTAGCGCAAGTTGAGAATGTCCGTCTGCATGTCATCGCGAAACTCTGTCCAAACAGATCGCGTTTTGCTGGCCGTGTCGTGAAGCAGCCGCTCGCGATGGTTGTTGAACAAGAACGTCCCGAACATGCAAGAGGAGCAATGCTCGATGAGCCGGAGCAAAAAGTCCTCGCTAAACTCGAACGCCTGCGGAAACTGGACCATCAGTTGATAGATGCAATCGAGCCACTGCACAAAGATGGGCGAGCGTTCATGACGGTCTGACGCTGGCACCGAGTGTCCACACCGATCCGCAAACTTGTGTCCAAAGTGGAGCCAGTCCTTCTCGATGAGAATTCGGAAACCCTGTCACAGAAGGGAAGAGACGAAAACAAAAGAGCAAAACACAGCGCAGAAAGCCGAAACGGTTATAAAAATGTGCAGAAAGGTTGTTTAAACTGATGCCAGCCCCAGCACCGGCACCAAAACACTTGATGCTTACCTGAATCGTGCGGTAATACGGATCCATCATGATCTGAGCAAGCGTCACCAGCTGTGGCGTGCGGTCCCACCCGTCGCTGCAGTGCACATTGACGGACGTGGATTCGACTGTCATCTTGTTGACAATCGCCTTGGCCCCGACAAACAGGGCCAACATGAACTGCATCCACCGCGATTGTGCAAAAACCTGTGCCGACAAGCTGCTCTCTCTCGCGACATTGCAAGAGCTGTACAGTTCCAAGAAGCCATCTCGCACCTTGTGCATGTTGTCGATCGAAAAGAATTCAATCTTGCTAAACGGGTATTTGACTGGACAAGATGAAAATAGCGAAACAACATCAAGTCAGAGCTCAACGAACAGGCCCGCCGCATCATCTCAAAAAAAAAAAACCTCATCTTGCTTACGTTCAGATTCGTATCCGCCACCAAGAGTCTGATTGCCTAATGCACTGGCATAGGGCCGAGCGTCTACGATAAACAGGCGAGAGGACAGGGGCAACGGAGTGGTTGTCCCCTGAGGATCATGCGGAAGCTGCGGCGGGGCTGAAGAACCGCGACTGGCAAAGTTTGCATACGCGGCAAGCAGTTGCTCGTCTTCCAAGCAGCGCTTTCCGGTCAAGCCAACACCTGGCTGCGAGGAACGAACGAGCACCGTGCTGTTGGCGCGATTAATCCAGGTGATGACAGGCACGCGGCCCTTTTTGCGGAAATTCGCCACAGTGTTGAGCTGCGCATCGCTAAACTCGCGAGGGACCACAAGATGCGTCGGGTAGGTTGGGGCAAGAAGGAAGGAGCGGTTGGCGGTCGAAACACGCGTCAAAACGTTGCGCGTCAAGCCCAAGCGCGAAAATTCTCGGACCAGATCTTGAGCGGCGTGCTCCACATCCATCTCCACCGGCGCCAACTGCGACATGAGGATTGGCTGCGCGGATGTGGGAATGGGAAGGGCAGACTCTGTACTGGGATCACGCGCCGCGTCGGCACCAGCCACCAATGAAGTCAGGGAGCGCGAATTTTTGAGCGACCTGCGGTGCGGACTGGTGGACAAGTCCAACTCGCTATCGTCGCGAGATCCGTGCGCTGCAGAAGCGATAGCAATCGGGTGCGACGACGCGAGAAGCGATGACGGCGATGTCGGAGACGAGGCCGAGAAAGACGGATGCCGATGATGCTGTTCGGGACGATGAAAGCCTCCTTCGCCCGAAAAGCGACGCAGGGTGGCGGCGAGATCAAAGGCGCTCACCTCTTCGTAAGACGATGGGAGTGGCTGGTCCACATCACTCAAGTCAGCGTCGCGCAGCGGCCTGTTTATTGGTCGCGCGCCTGTCGATTCGTCTTCCAGCCGGTCTTCCGCCCGACCCGCGAGAAGAGACTTTGAGGCGGAGCTCGCCCACGAGAGTCCTCTCCACACAGCGTCCGAAATCTTGGAGGGAACACTGGATGGGTCGGAGCTGGCAGAGTGAGTGCGCGTCGCGATGCTGCGGTTTTGAACTCGTGTCAAAAGCGCGGTCGCCGATCCTCCACTGCCGGATTCAGTCGAGGAGCTGTGATGAATTTGCGGACTTTGCCGCTGTATCGGGCAGCTGTTTGGATCTGTGGTTGGAATCGCGAGCAGCCCGCCATGATTGTAGTTGTTGCCGTTGTTGTTGGTGACGGACGACAGGCAATCCGGCTCGCCAGAACTTGACTGGCGCGGCGGCGCTTCCTGTTCGTCCGCCAGCCTGCGGAAGGCAAAGAGGTCGGAGACGTTGTTGGGCTGGAGCATGAATTGGAGCTGTCGTTGAAACGAGGCGCAAGCGTCTGCCGTCGTGAAAGCCAAATGCACTTTTCGCAAATCCTTGCAGAAGATGTCGAGTCGCGTAGCATCGACGGGCGTGACCAACTCGACGAGCATGAGTGGAATCTTGAGAACGAGTGAGCGGTTGAACAAAGTAGCAATGTCAGTAAACAGTGAGCAGGCTCCAAGAATCACGCTCCAGCACGTCCTGTCAAAGCACAAGCAATTACATCTAATCGAGGAACAGGGGCCTGGCCAGCATTGCTCTGGCCTTGAACACAAATGCGGTAGTTTGTCAGAACGAGTTGTGCAGCTTCGTTCCAGCTCGACGATCCCGCCGTCCGAATGTGGCACCACTCAACTCCCAGCTTGCGCTCGCCAGGATGTCCGTCAAACTTGACATCTGCACCAAGAGTCAATTTCGCTCACAAAGTTTGTGATTTTCCACTGCTGACTTTTCACACGGAGAATTTCCAAAATTGTCAAACACAACGACAAACGTACCATCCAAAGCCAAGCTGGTGGTCGCATCGCCATCGACGCTCGTCCAGTCCTCCATGTCGAACTCGTCCTTGGACAGCTTTCGCCCTGTTGGAGGGCTTGACACGAACGATCTGCCCACGGGCATGGGGCTCGGATCATGGCTGCCATTTCCGCCTGCATTCCGACCCACAAGCGAAACGAGCGACTGGGTCGCAGTAGCACGCGGCAAGAGTGACTGGGACGGCAGATCGCCTTCATCTTGCTCCATCGTGTCAACAGTGACATTGCTAAGAATTCCGTCTCCAGGTGGACGGGCCTGCTCAGCAGTTGAGGCCTGCTTTGGCTTTTGCTGGGTGGAGGATCGGGATGAAAGTGATGACGATGATGGCGCAGCCTGCGGAGCTGGACTGGCCACACCGGCCGACCGCTTGCTGGCGACCAGCGCCGACGCATACGACAGCTCGCGTGTCGGCAGTTCGGTAGCCGACCGGGCGGGGGCGGCACTGCTGCTGCTGCTGCTGCTGCTGCTGGTACTGGTACTGGGAGTGAGCAGTTGAACGCCGGGCGCCGACGGGTCCTGCGACGACGACGGCTCTCCCGTGGGTGTTGCGCTACCAGCAGTCTCAAGAGTCGCTGTTGCTGTTAGTGGTGGTGCTGTTGTTGTTGTTGGTGGGGTGGTGGTGGCGATGGGTGTCGGAGTCGCCGTCCCTGGAGGAAGAGGAAGCAGAGGAGGACACTGCGCAATACGCTGCACAGCGTCATCATCACGAGCGCTGCTGCTGTTGTCCATGACTGCTGCGGCTGCTGCTGCTGTTGCGGCTGCTGGGTGGGATGATGATGTTGTGCTTGATGGTGGTGGTGGTGGTGGTGGGGGAACACAGAGCGAAGGGTCGTCCACGAGAGAGGGCAGCATCAGAGCGAGGGTCTCAGAGTCAAAGTTGGCGGGAAAAACAACCAACCTGAGCCTTTTTTAGAGCGGCCCATGTACTCTGCAATAGAGCGAAACTGGAGAGACCGCTGAACGGAACACGTCCCTTTCTCAATCCTCACAAACGTCGGGAGGCGCACGCAGAAGGCAAAGAAGGCAAAAGAGCAAAAGCAAAAGAGATCGAATCTTCCGGTTTTGGCTGTGTCTGGTTGTCTTTCACAACAAAAAAAGTAATGGACTGCGTTTGGTTGCTCCCTCATCTCAAAAGTACTGTGGTGGGCTGAACAAAGCATGTGGTAAATGTATTGTAGCTCCACGACCCCGAGCGAGCCGGGAACAAGGAGACGAAAACTAAAGTGGCAAATTCCAACGTTTTTTTGGTTTGCTTCAATGGAAATGCAATCCAGCCACAAGGTAAGCAGCGCTGGCTTGAAGAAGGCCAAACATGACCCACCCGTAGGGAGTATAGTGCAATAGCAACGCGATCGGAATGCCAAAACCGAGCGCCATCGCATCTTGCTGCAGTTGAGTCAACGCGGAGCGCTCGATGCGGGGTCGCGGATCACCAGAGCTGCGCGAGCGTTGCTGTGAAACTCGTTCGTGGTACGGTGCCAACAGCTCCCAAGAAATGGCACGAGCCAGAACACACACGTACAAGAAGCCCCAGCACAGCTCGCGAAGCGGGACAAACACACCCAAAAATGCAATCGTTAACCCGAGCCCTCGTCCAAGCACCAAGCCGACTGTCTTGTACTGGAGGAAGAACAGGATCGCTGGTCCAACATACGGCACCAGTGACAGCAGCAGTGCGGCGATGATTTTGAGCAGAAAAGCGATTTTCCTGTCAACACCGTTTGGCAAAAAACTGAGTTTGGCAAAAAAAAACAACACTCAACAATGCAACAACGTTCCACATGATGCAAATCAAACCTACTTGTCGATGAACCTGCGCAAGCTGAATGGGGGCCGCCTTTCCTCCCGAAGCGCAGCTTTCAATCCTGTCGGAACGATTTTGAGTGATTTTGATTCAACAAGCGCAATCACACAGCAATCACACAGCAAACCAACTTACGAGGGAAGTTATCCATGCCAATGAAAAAGAGATTGTCAAGGACATCCATGTAGCCATAGCTGTCCAGCGGTACAAGCAACACACACGCACACACACAATGTACGAGTGGATGTCAGTGCGCGGGTCATTGATGACAGCTCTCTGAGCCGTGCTATTTGCCTGTGCGCCCGTTTCACTCTATCTCACTCTCTCTCACTCTCTCTCACTCTTCACCCACCGTCTTACCGCATCACAAGCAGCAATCCGAACGGAACAAGCCGACAGAAGCTCAGAATCGTGGACGATGCCGATTCGAGCAGAAAGTTGAGGTCGAGGGAGAGGAGCGAGAGCAAAGTGATGACAATCCGGAACGGGATAATAAGCAAATGGAGCGCAACGAACAGCCCGACGGTCGTCAGCAGCATGACGAGGGCATAGCGGCGATGGACAATCCACAGTGGCTTGGAGGTCAACAGGAGGACGCTGCCGAGCAACGCAAACCAGGCGCCCTGAAGCATGAGCCGCAGCTGCAAGCTCACGACAACCTCGTTCTGAGGTGGCACGTCGTCGAGCAGCAAGTGCTCTTCCCTCAGCTGGACGTCCTCCGCTTCCAACGCAGCAAACAGATCGGCCAGCTCTTGATCGGATGCACCAGCCTGCGAGGCCGGTGGTGTCGGTGCGACGCGCTCCGGTGGTTCCGGAACAGGGCGACTTGGCGGGCTGAGCGACATTTTGCCAAGTTTGTCAACAGCGAAATCGAGACTGAGACTGCGGCAAGACAGGGTGCTCGAGCTGAGGACAAGGGTATCGATGAGAACGAAGAATCAAATGTGAAATTTACTCGTTTTGAAAGAAGACAAAATGACGGAAAAACACCCAACAAACACATTTTCAGAGGTTTTTACAAAAAACTGCCAACGCAGCCCGCACGTCCCAGCACTGGTCATTGGTTGGGTTTGTGAGAGAAACCCCAAGAACCTGGCTGGTTGCCTTGTTGGACAATTGGTGCGCACCATGGTTAAACACGCTCAACAAAGTTTGAGGGGAAGAGCCCAGTCTTGCCGTCAAGATCGCCTTGGTACCAGCCTTCAGCAACCTCAGTGACGTTCTCGATGGTAATGCCAGCATCAAAGGCAAGCTCGTCATCGCCACTGCACCAAAAACCGAAGAAAACAAAAAAAAAAGGTGAGTTTTCAACGAACTTATCTTCGGCAAATCCAGAACAATCGCAGCAAGGCAAAAAGGAAAAAAAAAAAAACACTCACCCTTCGTGGTAGTCGTAGAGGGTCGTGACAGTGAAGACGTCGCCAGTCGGCTCGGAGGACGCGACATCCTCGTACGCTTGCTCCTCGGCGGCGGGCTCTTCGTACTGCTCCTCAGCGGGGGCCTCGGCGGGTTCCTCGTATGCTTCGGCAGCGGGTTCCTCGTACGCCTCGGCAGCTGGCTCTTCATAGTGGGCCTCCTGATGAGAGGACTCGACGTCTTCGTACTCGGCGGGGGCCTCAGCGGCGGCAGCAGCCTCTGCAGCAGCAGCAGCCTCAGCAGCTGCGGCGGCCTCGGCGGCTTCAGCCTTCTGGCGAGCAGCGGCACGCTCAGCGTTGGCCTTCTGGGCGGCAGCCTTCTCTTCCTTCTCGCGCTCCTGGCGGGCCTTGCGCTCAGCCTCAATCTTGGCCTGTGAGTCGTCGGTACCGGCGGAAGCAAGGTTCTGGAACTTGCTGCGAGCCGAAGCGGCACCGCTCGATGGCGCTGCTACCTGTGGCTTGCCGGCAACAGCCGGCTTTTCCTTCTCTGGCTCATCCCAGCCCTTGGCGCTGGCATCCTTGCGATCGCTTTGAACGCCGTACTTGCTAGCAAGATGGAATGGATTGAAAAGAGGGGTCAAAAAGAGGGTTGATGAGAGGAGAGAGAAGAAGAGGAGCAGGAGGACGTAAGCGACAAAGTTCAACAGGCTAAAAGGAAAACGTGTCCATTGAACACTGCAAGCAAATGGCTCAACCTACCCGCCAAAGCCCTTGGAGAAGTCCTTGGTCGACTCGTGCGCCTCAGTCTTGCCAGCGTACGACCAGTCTTCTGCGCTCTTGTCCTTGCGATCGTTCTGAACGCCGTACTTGCTGCGAAAAGCGGAGCATTAAAAAAAATTGAATTTAGTTGGTGAGTGCTTTGATGAGAGGGATGAAGGAGGTGTCCGAGACTGGCAACAAACAACAAACATACCCGCCAAAGCCCTTGGAAAAGTCCTTGGTCGACTCGTGCGCCTCCGTCTTGCCTTCGTACGACCAGTCCTGGGCGCTCTTGTCCTTGCGGTCGCTCTGGACACCGTACTTGCTGTCAAATGGCAACAAGAAAGGTCGATAGCAAGATGAGACATGGGGATCTCGTGCGTTTCAAATCGGCTCGCAAAAAACAAAAAACCACCACAAAGCTCCAAATCGTACCCGCCGAAACCCTTGGCAAAGTCGGTGGTCGACTGGTGAGCCTCGGTCTTGCCCTCGTAAGACCAGTCCTGGGCGCTCTTGTCCTTGCGGTCGTTCTGGACACCGAACTTGCCTGATTGGACGAAAAAAAAATCAACTCAAAGTGAAAGATCAAGCATTTTGCATCCCACTTCAATCGGCATGTGCACTCACCGCCGTAGCCAGCAGCAAAGTTGGGGACGACAGCCTTCTTCTTTTCCTCGTGCGACTTTGCAGTAGTCTCACGCATGGCAGCCAAGTCGACGGGCGCGGACGCCTTGCCAGAGCCCTGAACGGACTTTGAGCCCCATCGCTGCTCCTTCTCCGAGACGTCGTTCTGGAGACGATCAACATATTCAAAGGCAAAAGCGCCAGAGCAAAAACAGCGGGTGGTGAGGTCAACGCAATTCAACCAGAAAACGAACAGCAAAGGAGGAGGACGGTGAACAACCGTAACGGTTTGAATTGCACCAGCCTCAAACAATTTGGCTACCAAAAGTTCACCATCAAACCTACACTTTTATTATTTTTATTTTTTTATTATTTATTATTTTTTTTTATTGATTTTTTTATTTATTTTTTTTTTTTAATGTTTGAGCCAGAATCTGCTCGCGACGGCAGCTGAGACCAGCGGGGGCGGGGGTTGCCTGAGCATTCGCGATTCATGCCTTTCACAAAACCACCGCCTTTCAAAACGATCGCTCAAACAAAAACAAAGCGATGGAACGATTCACAAAAAAAAAAAAAAAAAAAAAAAAAAAGTTTCCTCATATGATAAAAGAATAATAATAAATAAATAATAAATAAAACAAGTAAAAATTTTCAGTTTGTGAAAGTGGGTGAAAAAAATCGCATTTGCTTGTCAAACGTTGGTTGAGCGACAAGAGTGAAGCGAGGATGATGACACACGAGAGTGCGTTGCGAAAAAAAAGGGGGGGGGGAACAAGCGAGGGGAATGATGGAGGAGAAACGGAAACGGAAAACGGGAACGAGAAGGGGATTTTGAAAGCTCACAACAACCACAGTGTCCCCTATGCTAGCTGCTGCTGCCCATCCCTCACTACACTACACAGTGGATCACACACACTGCTGGCAGTGCGAATGCAGAGCACGCGTCGGTGCTGCATTGCAGATTCGACTGTTTCAATCCCCTTTGGTCACTCTCATTCTCGCTCTCGCTTCACACTGCTGCTACTGCTGCAACTGGTGACTGCTGACTGCTGACTGCAATGCTCACCACAAAGTCAGAGTCCGTCTCCCAGGCCTCTTCCTCGGGCATATCGACCTTGAGATCGTGTCCAGTCGTCGACTTCCACATTGCAATGCTACTTGAGTTGGTTTTTCACAAAAAAAAAAAAAAACAAGAGTGAACTTTTCTTGTTCCAAGTTCAACTCTTAACTCTTGAACAAAGCGAGCATGCATTTTGTTACCATGTTCGCGAACAAAAGTTGAAGAATGGTTTTGTTTGTTGTTGTTGTTTCCTGATTGTTTTTTTTTTTTTTTTTTGCACTTTGGCTCAGTCTGAGTTCTTTTGCCTTGGTTTTGTTGTGAGAACTCAGGAACAACGGCACATGACTGTCTGGTGTTATTCCGAGCCGCAGTCACGCTCTGCGTGCACCCGGGCGCCATCGCCAGCAACCCCAGCACGGCACCACCAGATGACGATGAAGAAGCAGACGAGCACCATGCCGATGCCGGTGCCGACACTGGCGCTGCTGCTGCTGCTGCTGCTGCTGCTGCTGGCTGTGCAGATTGCTAATGCTGCTCAATCGCCGCCGCTCCTCACTCCGACTGCGACTGCGACGCCACCCAGGATCGCCATCGTCGGCGCTGGCATCGGCGGAGGCGCCACGGCGTACTATCTGGCAACCAAGCACGGCCTCGCAAACACGACGGTCGTCTTTGACTCGCGTGACTACATTGGCGGACGGCTCAAGCACACCATCATCGACAACCAGGTCATCGAGCTCGGTGGCGATGCATACGCGTCGCCCAACATCTACATGGAGGAGCTGGTCAAGGAGCTCAACTTGCCAATCTCACTGCGTCGCGGCAGCGGTGGTGCAGCTGCTGCTGGCCGTCACAGTGAGTCGCTGGACGAGAACGACAACGGCGTCAGCACCCCGATTGACAACCTCGTTGCCAAACTCAAGGTGCGGCTGATTGAGCTGCAGGCCAGAGCGCAAAAGGCCGGATCGGGTGTCCAGGGCGTTTCGGGCGACAACATTGGCATTTGGACGGGAACGGGCTGGATTCCGCTCACACTCACGCTGCTCGACCACTTGCTCTCCGACACGGGCACGCTCGAATCCCTTGCGGGCTTCCTGATTCGTCTGCGCGAAAACTACGTCCTTCGCGATGACTTGACCACGCCCTTCAAGACCGTTGACGCGTTCTTGCGCTTTGGCGACCTCGAGATGTACACCAACACCACCGCAGACACCTTCTTTGATGGCCATGGCGTCGCAAAGGCCACACAGCAAGACCTCATCAACCCGGTGCTGCGCGTCATTTACGACCAGTCGCTGGACGAGTCGCACGCCTTTGGCGCCCTCGTCTCGCTCACTTCCCTCATTGACGCGTACTCGATCGCGACCGGCAACAGCAAGCTGGTCGAGGCGCTCTTTGCTGCTGCTGGCTCGCAAGTCTCCCTGCAGTCGCGAGTCGTGTCGATTGCCTACCACCGTGACACCAAGAACTGGAATCTGACGTACGTGTCCACAGCGAGCCAGGACCCCGAGGCAGACCAGCAGCACATCATTGTCGATCGTGTCGTGATTGCCTCGCCGCTCGAGTACACCTCCATTCTCTTTATCAACACTTCGCTGTCCGTCACCCCTCGCCAGTTTGTGCATTGGTACGTGACCATCATTGTCGCCAAGAGCGTCAACCCGGCGTACTTTAACGAGCAGCCGTCGTTCGTGGTGCCCGAAGCGGTGCTCACCACCCAGCCGAAGAGCGGGAACGCGACCGTCTTCAATGTTGTGCAGTACATTGCCGATGCCGACAATGGCTACCACATTTACAAGATCTTTTCGAATGACTGGGTCAACAGCACGTTGCCAGAGCTCTTTGTTGACATTCGCGAGTATGACGTCCAAGTTTGGCCGTACACTTTCCCCGAGCTCGTTGCAACCACCAAGTTCCAGCCCATCGAGCTCTCGCCCGATCTGTTCTACTTGAACACGATGGAAAGCATTGCGTCGGCCATGGAGGTTTCAGTCATTGCTGGCCGCAATGTCGCCGCTCTCGTTGCCAAAAGTGTGGCGTGATTCGTGCGGTGGTTGGATGATTCTTTAAGGGTGTATTGTGTTTTTTTTGTAGTCATGACTTGAATGAAGATTTGTACAATTGTGACATCTTGCTGCCGGTTTTGATGGATTTGGATCGAGATCAAGAACAGAATACACAACTCAAACAAAAAGGATGCGAGTGATACCTTCCCCGGCCCCCCCCCCGCCCCGCACCTCCCTCATGAAATTGGTGCAGCAAGCCCTTGAACATCCTTCGACAGAACGCACACCGACCCTTGATTCGACCTCCTTCTCACTCAGTCTTTTTGAGCAAGTTCTTGTTCATGCGAATTCAAGTCGGAGCAGCGCCTGGAGCGCAACCACCGGCGAACAGCGTGATCCGATCGCTTCGCAAGGCTCAAGTGCTGGGCCTGCTGCTTGTGCTTGGCTTTGTGTGTGCGTTGACGCTGATCATGCTGCTGGACGCGGCGCCCGACCAGCAGCAGTTCTCGGTGGACGACGACCCTTGGGACGAGCTCGCGATCGAGCAGAACGGCATTGACGATGCCACCATGGAGGAGATGCTGCGCCAGGACATTGGTGTAATGCACGTCAAGAACGTTCGGCGGCGCAAGGACGGCGGGGCAGCGGCGCGAGGAGGCGGTGGCGCGAAGGCTGCTCCTCTGGGAGACGCCGAGCGAGTGCCCCTTGCGCCAGTGCCGCCCGAGGCGCGTGGCCACATCGATGCTGATGGCGGCAGCGGTGCGGGTGGCGATGGGCGGCAGGCGGGCTCGGGCCGCGGGGCTGCGCGGAAGCAGCTCATGGGAATTGGGCGTCAGCGTGGCAGTGGCTCGGGCAGCGCCAAGAAGCGCAAGCCACAGCCACCACTGGATGCACTGGGCAATCAGGAGCAAGCTCAAGATGTGCCGTTGAAGCGTGGCGGAGACGGACGAGAGAATTTTGGCAATGGTGCCGAGGAGCTTCGCGAGCAGCGCATGCAGCAGATTGCCGAGAGTGAACGCCGCGCTCTTCGTCGGCGCAATGGCGAGCAAGGCCAGGGTGACGAGCAAGTCCCGATTGACCCGTTAGCGCACGATCCATCCCAAGGGCAGGTTGCGGAGCCCGACGTCAAGGCAAATCCCAATGCAGATCGCCGCCTTGCTCCCTTCGATGCGAACGCAATTCCCCCTGCCAACCCGCCGCCTCAGCAGCCAGCTGCGCGCGCACGCGTCAAGAAGGATGTCGTCAACTGGTCAGACCGCAAGACTGGGCATGCATCCATGCACCACTCGGACAAGCGCCAGTACGAGCTCGTCATTGGCATTACGAACGGTGCTCGCCAGCAGCCAACGCTGCCCGACACTCTGGAGTCCCTGATGCCCTGGATTGATCCCACGCGTCACAAGGTGATTGTCTGGCGCTCGTTTTCCACGCTTGGAGATGGTCTCAATGAGTTTCTCGAAAGCAAGTACCCCAGCGTCGAAGTGCTCCAAGCCAGTCGGGAGTACCTCGAGCTCAATCCGAGCAGTCTCAAACTCACACACAACGATACACTGGATCGCGTCCAGTGGCGCTCTGGACATGTGCTAGACTATGCCAACCTGGTGCGGGCATGCCGATCGTACAAGTCAGACTATGTGCTCATCTTGGAGGACGACATTGAGGTGTCGAAAAACTTTTTGACGCGGTTTAACAGCTGGTTTACGCGGAATAACTTTGCCAACCGGCCGGACTGGGCCGTCATTACCTTGTACAGCGACCATCTGCCCGAGCAGGGCGTCGATTTCGGTCAAACGCCCCTGCACGAATGCCAATGCGGTGCCGTTGCGCTGTTTTATCGAGCCAACACGTTGGCCCAGTACGAAACCATGCTACGGCGCGACTACTTTGAAGACCCTGTCGACTTTTTGTTTATCATTCACTACCAGTACGAGCAAAAACTCAAAATCTACGAGCACATGCCCAGCTTGGTCCAGCATGTGGGCCGGCTCTCCACCCTCCTCACGAGCCTGTCCTTGTCGCCAGAGCAACGGCAAGAGCAAATCAAGATTCGCTCCCGATGGCGGAGTCGCACCTACGTCTACGACGAAGAAGCAGCCCAGGCGCTCAAGCGAACCCCGTTCCGCTCAAAAGATGGCTACATTGGGTGCTATGCCGACGACATGACACGGCGAGATCTTTTGGGCAGCATTGCCATCGGCGAAGGGCATACTCCGAGCACCTGTCGCAAGGTTTGCGGCGGCTTTCCCTTCATGGGGCTGCAAGGCGGCGGCGACTGCTTCTGCGGCACCGAATTTGGCCGGTATGGTCAGTTGCCAGAGCGCGACTGTGACAACAAGTGTGACCGAGACCCGCTCCTGTCGTGTGGTGGGCTAATGCGAAACTCTGTGTATCGAGTTTAGTGCATGTGTATGTATGTGAATGAGGACGCATGAGTGCAAAGGACCAACGGCCTTTGCTTTCCCCCCCCCCTCTCTTTGGTGTGTGTGCGAGTGTGTGTGTGTGTGTGTGTGTGTCTTATGGTGTATCATTAAGCAATCGTATCTCTTCTTTACAAAGCGAATCATGCTAAAATTACTTGTTCATTGGCACAAAAACAAAAGGTGAGGCAAACATTGCCACAGAGAAGTAAACAATCAGGTAGAAGGTGCAACAAACAGTCATGCAACAGAAACACGCACAAGAGAAAACAT
>NW_011887292.1:370392-417751 GCF_000151315.2 Capsaspora owczarzaki ATCC 30864 | reverse complement strand
TCTGTCGTATTTATGTCGTCATACTCTTTTGCTTACGTTCGTTCGTGTTCTGCGTCTGCGCAGCATGTCCTGATTAATGACTCTCCTGCTCGCCCATCTCCCCCTACTCTCAGCTCCCTCTCCTCCTTCCCGCTAATCTGCTCCCCCGTATTTCATGCTCTCATCTCACGCCTTCAGCGTCGTGACTCTCTGCCGCGTCTCCTTATCAGGACACCTCCACATCTTACCTCTCCTTCGATTCCGCTCTTCCCACTTAGTTGTCATTCATCCTGACCCGCGGCCTAAGCACGTGGCTCTGGGCACTGTTCCCTCGTACTTATTCCCCCCCTTGTCTACTTCCTCTTCGCTGGCGTCTCATACACAGACAGCAGAAACACAAAGCAGGTTACAACAACAGGTTTTACATTGCTGTGGCCATCGCGACAGCGTAATCGCCACTGTGGCTGATAGAAATTTGAACGTCGGAGACACCAACGTAGGAGGCAACCTCACGGGCGTGGCCATGCAGGAGAACAATCGGCGCGCCAGCAGCGGTTGACAGAATCTCAATGTCAATGAGAGGAGCGCCTGCTCCCTTCCAGAGCGATGCGCCTTGAGACAATGAGGCTTGGTGGGACGGTGAGATGCCCGACAATGGGGCGGGGGTGAGAGGCAGAGCGCCGCTGGAAGGGAAGGACGAGCCAAGAGGGGCGGGTGCACCTCCAGCACCAGTACCGGGGGTGGCGGGCAATCCGCTGCCGCCAGTTTGCTGAATGTGCTTGTTGGTAATAGCCTTGATCACGGCCTCCTTGGCCGACCAACGGCCAGCGAATGAAGCGCGGGGATCCGGTCGCGAGCGGCACAGCAAAATCTCGCCTCGCGTAAAGTTGCGCTGGACAAACACGTCATTGTCAATGTTGACGGCAGTGACGAGCTCGACGTCCACGCCAATGCCCTTCACAGCACCAATGGTCGGGGTGCTCGATCCACTAGCAAAGACGCTGCTGTCGTTCGAGCCGCCGGGCGCAACAGTGTTTCCGTTCGTGGCCATGGTCTCGAGCATGGCACGCATCGCATCCGCCTGCAATTGCTGGCTTTGCTGCTGCTGAAGCTGTTGCTGAAGCCCGGCGGCCTTGCTGGCAACTTCACCGGCACGCTGCTCGTCCTGCTGAGCGGCAATCAGCTTGGACATGGAGGGTCGGGACGCAGACGGGCTGGCTGGCGACGACAGCGCTCGCTCGGCAACAAGGTGTCGTGCAACCGAGACAGCATGTGGGGTCGAGGTCGAGTCGGAGGCAAGCTTGTTCGCTGTTGACGTGCTTGCGGTCGGAGCAGCCGCTGCTGTCACGCCTGCAGGCTTGGAGCCGAGTTTGGTAAAGGACCAGGTCTGCTTGGACTTGTCGTACGAGGCACGAGCAAGCGGGTTGAGATAGACCTGGTTCTGCTGGGCGGCAGTGTATGGAGGCTCGGTTTTGATGCGAATCATTGGCTTGGAGCCCGTGAGGCTGTCGTGCAGATGGCGGAAGGACTGCTGGTTGCGGGCATCGCGGCGCTTCTGGTAGTCGGCCAGCTCGGATGCGCTCAGCGTAGCCAACACATAGTTGGCATTGACCATCAGGACCTCGCCTCCGACTTGGCCAAAGCCAAAGGACTTGAGCAGGCCAGCGCGAATTCGCGGCGTGCGGATGGCACGCGACGGGTAGAAGATAAACTCAAACTTGTTCAAGTCCGCGTCAATGTTGTCCGCGTTGCGGTTGCCAGGGATGATGTTGTGCTCCATCACCTGGAGCAGACCGTTGAGCATCCATGCTGCAGCGGCGCCCTTGGGGTGGCCCGTGAGGTACTTTTGGAAAATGGACGGGACGGCGTTCCCCTTGGTGCGGCCGAGATGCGCCAACTGCATGGAAAGAACCTCCGACTCGTTCAAGTCGTTGGCCTTGGTGCCAGTGCCATGGAAGGAAGCCACGTCGATAT
Source organism: Capsaspora owczarzaki ATCC 30864 (assembly GCF_000151315.2). Taxonomy (NCBI): domain Eukaryota; class Filasterea; order Ministeriida; family Capsasporidae; genus Capsaspora; species Capsaspora owczarzaki. The sequence goes on along the minus strand of NW_011887292.1, from coordinate 415,798 downwards.
CGTCAACAGTGAGACCATAAGTGGCCAGAGCTCCGCGCAGCGGCGCAATCGCAGGGTTGCCACGCCAAAAGTCTGTGCCCCAGGCCATCCTGGCCATGTTGCGCTGACGGGTGGCCTCGGATTGGATCTGAGCAAGCTGCTCGTGAAGGGCGCGGTCGCGTTCGGAGGGGCTGGCCAGGCTGCTCACCGATTCGTGCGCAAAGGCCGTTTCCGATTCAACCCAGCGGTCGACGCTGCCCAGCTGGAACTCGAGCTGGCGGCGGCGGTAGGCAGTATTGAGCATCATGCTGGGCGAGCCAGCAGAGGTCGCCTCGCGCGCAGTCGTGAGAATGCCTTGGCCAGGGGCAGGGATCGAACGGCCCTCCTTGTCGGTGGCCGTGTTGGTGAGAGCGACAATGCCATAAATTGGCACACCCATGCGGATGGCCAGGCTGGCGGGCATCAGGATTTGCATGCCTGCGCCCTGGGATTCCATAAAGCCAGCACGGGTGGAAGTGGCAGGACGAGACATTTCGCGCGGGTCGCGTCCCTTGGCAAACTCGTCGACAGAGTTGCTTGTGGCTTTCATGGAAGCGAATTCGTTGGAACCCTGCTCCTGGAAGTCGTCATAGCCACCAGCAATCACCACCTTGGCTTTGCCACTCAGAATGGTGTCGACCGCAATCTCAACACTCTCGACCGCCGTGGCACAGGCGCCGACGGGCGTCTTGATCGGACCGGACGAAGACAGCATCAGCAAGTTGACCCATGCAGGCATGGTGTTGATAAAGTTTTCTTGCAAAATGTCCGACTGCACGGGCTTGTCGAGGAAGCGGTCGCGGTACATGCGAATGTTGGAGCGCATGCCACCAACGCCACCGCCCGACGTGTTGCCCACCTCAGACACGTGCACATACTCGTAGAACTCGTAGGGATCGCACACGCCGCTGGACATGAAGGCCTCGGCAGTCGAGACCAGCACATAGAGCGTGACGGGGTCCACCTGGTCGACCAAGTCTTTGGGCAGACCATATCGCTTGGCGTCCCAGCCAGTTGGGATTTGTCCAGCCACCAGTCGGTCAAACTTGAGCGCCTTGGGAATGTAGAGGACAGCGCCCTTCTTGAGAGTCACCACCCAGCGATCGCCAGAGGTGTCCCCTTCGACGGGAACGACGTCAACCTTGTCGCCGTGCTGCAGGCGGAAGTTGTTCGCTTCTTCCTTGGACACTTCCAGCGGCTTCATGTCACGGTCGAGAGCAACCTGCTGGAGCAGCATCTTGCGGTTGGGGTCGTAGCCCTCGAACAGCTCGGGCTCAATCAAGCGGACGCCAGTGTGGGCCAGAATCTTTTCTTCGTAATTCTTCTTGACATCGACGTCGCGCACGGGCTTGGAGGTTGCCGTATCCGTCCAGCCAGTGTAGCGCGAGCCGTCGGGGAGCTTGAGCCCGTCGTTGAAGGTGATGAGATTCATGACCCACGCAAGCTCGACGCAGCCCTCGAGCGAGAACTGGCCGTAGCTCTCCATCTCCCAGCGCGAGCGAGCGCTTCCGAAAGGTCCAACTTCACCATAGCCGGTAATGACAACGACTCGGTCCAAATCCAACAAGCCGCGCGCATTGCCAAACTCCTTGACCAGCGACTCGTGGTCGGGAATGGTGGGGTAGGTGATGGTCAAGTTGGCGCGTCGTGCCAATGGGCCATTGGCCGCTGGGCGCTTGGTGTTGGAGACACCACGGACAACCTCGGCGTCGAGCTTCTTGTCGGCCAGCACTGCCTTGCGAACAGTGGAGGTCTCTGAGATGCCGGCGCGCAGCGCGAGGGTGGCAGTGTTCAGGTTGGAGAGCAAATGAAGACCACCAGTCAGATCGGCCCACAGAGGCTCGTTGTGGCACGCTTTGACAATGGTGGGATGCATCAGACCAAGAAGGTTGAAGGCCATCTCGGTGGTCGAGAAGGTGCGCACGCCCAGCTTTTCAATGCCCTGAGCAATCAAGTTGTTGGCAGCCATCAATCCAGTGCCGCGCGTCCAGCCAATGACTGCGCCTGCAATGGACAGATATTGTCCCCAGCTTTCCGAATGCCAGCGCTGGAAGAGCGTCTCGAGGGCAACCTTGGACTCGCTGTACAGACCATCGCCGCCGAAAATGCCGTGGTTGGGCGATAGGGGCAAAATGACCTGGCACGGGCGGGTGACGGCAAAAGCGGCGTGCTTGCGCGTCTTGATGGCGCCGAGAAGACGAAGAAGGTTGGTGAGCATGACGCGGTGTGCGAGTTCCGAGCGCGAGTCAATGTCCGAAATCTCGCGGCCATTCTCGCTCACGGCTGCGAATGGAATCAAAAAGTCGACATCCCATCCAAGGCCGCCGTTCTTGACGTCGTCGAAAATGTAGCCAACCAGCGCCTCGACATCGCGCATGGCGCCCTGGTTGAAGGGCACAACCACCAACGAGCTGCCCTTGGCTCCCTTCTCTTCGTAAATGCTGCGGTAAAACTCGGTGGCCTGGCGACCGAACGACGAAGTCGTCACGACAACGCGCGCACCGCCACTCAACAGACCGCGAAGGACCTCGGCGCCAATGGATCCGGCGCCGCAGCCCGTCATGAGCACGGTGCGGCCTGCAAAGCTGACGCCGTTCACAGCCATGTCAGTCAGCGCATTCAAGAACATGGTGGTCGACTTGCGGTCGTGCACAAAGTGGGACGGATCGTACGGCGAGCGCTTCTTGAGCGACAAGAAGGGCAGACGGTGCTGGCGGAAGCTGCTGCTGGCAGACCCGCCATTCGAGGTAGCCACGAGAGACGTGGCAGGCGAGCCGGAGGCCATCGCAAGCAGCAAGCCAAAGAGCTTTTGATTGGACGCCACAGGATGAGGGTTGAGTGACAACAGCCTGAGAATGTCTGCCAGCACGCGTCGACGGCGGTCCTTGCGCGCCGGCCGGCCTGGGGACTGGAGGCGGCGCAGCTCGCAAAGCTTCTTGTACGTCTTGTGCTCGATTTCGCTCATCTCGGCGGCGTTTGCATTCTCAGCAGAGGACGACGGCGTCTTTAGCGTGGAAGTGGAATTGCTGGCGCTGACAACCGACGACGCCTGCTCCTCCGAGGAGAGACGAGCCGGAGCCACGACACCGCGACGCATTTCATTCACATAGTGCTCGAGCTTGGACACGCCCTGTCGCCTGGTTTCTTGGAAGGCGACGGTGCCGTCCTCGAGCACTTCAGTGCTGGGTGCGGTCAGCAGGGTCAGGTCGCGATAGCGCGGCGGGGAAGCGGCCGCCTCGCGAACCAGGCCCGCGAGCAGAGTGCCAAGCTCGTACACGAGCTTGTGCTCGGGCTCTGGGCGGTGCTGCGAGGGCTGGATGTGGTACAGAATGAAATCGACCAACGAAGCCGAGGCGCGGTTGACAATGTTGAGGCTGCGAATGTGCAGAGCGCGGTCAACCACCTTGACCGTGCCAGAGAGGATGTCGCTCCACATCTGGAGCGCCTCTTGGCGTGCCCAGTTCCAGGACGAGTCATACACGCGAACCTTGAGTCGGTTGAACATGGGGCGGATGCCCTGAGCGTAAAAGTCACCATGCTCCTTCTGCCACAGGTCGAGCTCTTCCTGCAGGAGCTGGCGGCTCTGCGATTCGGTCTGGAGCAGCTTTTCGGCATAGTGCACATCCTGGCGGAGATAGTCGGCGAAAACGGCAATCTGGTCGCGAATCAGCCGATCTTGGCGCACTTGCATCTCGGTGACTTGTGCGCTGTTGACCATCACGCCCGCACCACCAGCAGAGCCAGCACCGGCACCACCCGCGCCGCCAGAGACGGAAATGTTGTAGGTGGCACCAAAGTCAGCAACAACAGCCTGCGCCCACGACTTGACCTCGTCTTCAGAGTTGAGACGTGCAGGTGGCTCGACCGCACAGCCGTGAAGCAAGAGCGAGTCCTGGCGACCTTCGCCAAAGCCCATGCCGGCGAACGTCTGCTTCAGCTGAGGGAGGCCAAAGCCGCCCGGCAGCTTGCTCGCGACCGAGCGCGCAAGCAAAGTCTTGGACTGCTTGCCAAGCGTGACGTAGTTGGCACCAATGCTCTTGGCAAGCTCGCCGATGGGCACTTCCGGTGCAGTGTCACTGCCAGGAATTTCACCAAACTCGGCCTGCAAATCGCCAAGGAGCTCGTTCTGCAAGGTCGACTTGCCACCCACCAAGTCTTTGATCGACTTGGATTCGGGCACCTCGCTGGGCTTGCGCTTGAGCTTGACGGCGATAATGGTGCGAATAAAGTGCAACGGCGAGACGGGAGCATCTGGCTGAGCTTGCCCGCCAGTGGCGGCAGCAGGCGCGGCGGAGGCCATGACAGCAGCAGCTGGGGCAGCAGCAGCAGCAGCGCCCTTGCTAATGGGGAGCTTTTTGTATGCCGCATAGGATGTGACAACAGAGTCGAGCCAGCGCTTGGCGTCGTCCTCGGTGTTGCAGCGCGTCTGGGACGACGCTGGATCCATCACCAACGCATGCAGGAGCACGCCGTCTGCACGCCCGGCGCCCAGCCCAAAGTCAGAGGCCAGATAGGCACGGACCTGCGAAAGGCCAAATCCGCCAGGCATCTTGGAGCCCACCATCTTGGTCACAAGGGAGGAAGTGTGCTTGCCAAGGGTACCAGAGAAGGACGCGGCAAGGTTGCCAGCAATGTCCTTGAGCGAGGCTTCCTCGAGTTTATCGGTCTGGATGGAGCCAAACTCCTTGTGCAAGTCGCCGACAATCTCGTTCTGCAAGGTAGACTTGCCGCCCACCAGGTCTTTGATGGTCTTGGTCGCAGGCACGTCCGCCAACGCCTTGTTGAGCTTGTGCGCAACAGTCACATGCACAACCTCATCCGCCGACACTGGCTCGTCTGGCACTGCTGCAGCAGGGCCGTGTGAGACGGGAGCTGGTGGCGCGGGGCGCGCAGGTGCGGGTGCGGGTGCGGGTGCAGGTGCAGATGCAGCTGCTGCGGCGCGAGTGGGCTTTTTCGACTCTGCGGCAGCTCCGGCCGAAGCGACGGGAGCAGCGTCGCCCAAACGGTAGTAAATGGCGTCAGAGTCCTTGCCGTAGCACAAAGTGGCGCGCGCTTGCGTGACAGCTTCGTCGTAGGCCTCGTACTTGAGCTTGAGGGTGCGCTGAGCCATTCCGCAGAGCGTGGGGCCAGGACCAATCTCAATCAGGCGCTCAACTCCGAATCGGCCAAAGAGAAGGTCTTGGGTCTCAGTCCAGCGCACGGGCGACGCAAATTGGTAGGCAAGCAGCTCGACCAGCAGAATAAAGCCGAGATTTTGCTGCTCTTCCGGATTGGAGAGGTCGGTCTCGTTCCAGTCGCGCAGCAGTGCAGCCAACTTGGCAGAACCGCAGTAGTTGGCGACCATCTCAATGTACTCGCGTGAGAGCGAGAACGGGCTGGCAACGAGATTGGGAATGTACTTGCCGCTGAGCAACTGGACATCCACAAAGCGAGGGTTGATGCGCTTGGCAAGATACTTGCGGAAGGGCGCCACGCCGCTAAGCAAAAACTTGGAATGGAATGGCACGTCGATGCCAACAAGCGGCACGGTCGCTGTGCCACGCTCGAGGGCAAATGCATCGCCAAGCGCCTGACGCTTCTCGGCGACCAGAATGACCATCTCATCGACCAGCGTTTGCAACTGCTGCTGGACCTGAGCCAACGAGGACTTTGCAAGCAGGCTTGCCAAGTCAATGCGCTGCTCGTTGATCTTGTCCAAGACCTTGGTCAGCGTTTCGAGGCATCCAATTTCGCCAGCGCACACGTACTGCCAGTTTTCCACGTTGTAGTTGACAATTTCGAGCAGCTGCTTGGAGGAGCGCGAGATGCGATCGACCACAAACCGCAGCGCCTGGTCGCTAAAGCCCTTTCCGACACGCGCCGGGTTGGCAGCGCACATGCCGTACTGCGAGCGCCCGCGAGCGTCTCGGGCAACAGCCACCTGCATGGTCATGCCGCGATAGAAGCAAACGTCCACCAGCGACTCGATGGGAAGGACCTGACCGATTGCAGAGAGCGCGGCATACTCGCCAAGCGAGTGGCCAGCAAAGATGCAGTCAGTCTGCACAAGCCCCTTGCTACGCATGTCCTCAAACGCTGCCGTTTCCATCAGCGTGAGAGCGGGTTGGGTAAACTGGGTCGCGTACAGCAAGCCGCCTGGCGAGCGGAATGTGTAGGACAGAGTAGAGTCGTCAATCTCAGGGAAGAGGGGCCGCGCGATGATTGCGCCACTCTCGGCGTTGGCGGGGTCCACGGGAGTCTCGTACGTCATGCTTTGATACGTCTTGCGCATGCGCTCGCCCTTGGGTCCACCAAAGTGCACCGTCTTGTCCTTGGGGTTGTTTTGGACAATGTCAAGGATGGAAAACCCATAACTCTCAACAAAGTACCGGTCTGCGCGATCCCAGATTTTGCGCGCGACGGCGGACGACTTGTACAGGTCCATGCCCATGCCAGGCTCTTGCGAGCCTTGGCCGGTGAACACGTACGCAGTGACAGGCTGCTCAATCTCGCTCTCGCCTTCGAGCACACGCTCGCCACGCTGGTTGGTCGTCTCGATGCGAATAATGCGGCGTCCGTTGCGCATGCCGACGTGGCGCAGAGAGACGGTCAGAGTGTCCTCTGGCAGCACCATGGCAGTGAAGCGGACATCATACGCCGAAACGCGGTGGGGAACATTCTCGGCCGCAAAGACTTCGACGAGATGGCGAGTCGCAGCGCTGGTGAACATGCCATGCGTGATGGTGTCGGGGAGCGCAGCGAGGTCGGCAAAGTAGGGGTTGGTGTGAACGGGATTGCAGTCCCCAGAGGCAACAGAGTACGCGTGGTTGGTTTCCGGGCAGCGGAACGAGGCGGAAAACTTGTCGGGGTCGGGCATGACGGAATAGCCACCGTTCTCAAAGTACACGGCCTGCTCGACGGGACGACCCAAGCGGGCCAGGAAGGCAGTGACGGGGTTGCCCTTGGAGGGTTCTGCGCACTCGTAGCGGATGGTGCCAATGCGCACCGTCTCCTTGGCGGAGGTCTGAGCAGTCACATAGCCGGTGGAGACAATGTGGGCAAAGGTGTTGGCCTCTTTGAAGCGCTGCAGCGAGCGGAAGCGGAAGGTGAGCACAGCACCGGGGACGACGTGTTGGTCGCGGACGGCATCGCTCGCCCAGGTCATCCAAGGCTTGGACAGCAGCACGGCAACCTCCTTGGCACCCGAGAGCGTGAGTTCCATGGGCACTTCGTCAACGATGCGGAACGCGTTGGCAGCGTCGGCGGCCGAGACAAACTTGCCGCGGAAGAAGAAGCGGCTGGTGAGCTCGAGCAAGTCGACGCCTTCGCGGGAAAGCACGGCCTTGACCTCGACCATTTTGCCCGACTCTTCGTTGACCACGGCGTTGATGAAGGCACGGGTGTGGACAGTTTCGCCCTCGGCCAGCAGCGGCGACGACGAAGACGAGTGGGCGTACGGCGCGGGTCCGGGAAGCAGGCGGAACCCGTTGGACAAGTGCACCAACTTGAGCAGATCGCCGTCAATGTTTGCAGGAAAGATGGCTCGGATGACTGCGCGCCACCCAACAACAATGGCATAGTCCATGGGAGCATACAAACGCGGCTGGCCGCGATCCACACAAGCTTCTGACTTGTTGCCAACAGTGCGGCAGAAGGTGGCCATGTCAGCACGCTGCAACGTGTGAGTCTCGTGGAAGACAAGACCATCGTCGGCCAGGTTGGCCAGCAGGGCGCCGGGGGCTGCAGAACGCTTCGACGCGTCGCTGGAGGCAGCAGCAGCAGCAGCAGCAGCAGCAGCAGCAGCAGATTGGGCGGCAGCGCCAAGGAATGGGTGCGAGCCAAACCTGCCGACAGCGGACGAGAGCGAGCCGCCAGGCAGGGCGGGCTGAGGGAGCGATGCAGGCACGCGCATAAACCACGGCTTGTACGACTCTCCAAACCAAAGCTCATAGTAGAACGCCTTGATGCGCTCGTTGCGGCCTTCCATGATCTCGTGCACAGGGCAGCAGCCTTGTTGGGGTGTGTACTTGAACTGCAGGGCGAGAGATACGGTGGCATCGTTGCCAGGCTTGGATACGCGTTTCTCGTGGATGGTCACGTCAATGATGCAACCCTGGATGCGCGCTTCCAAAGCAGGCTGATCGACGGGCAGGGCATGTCCAGTGAGGAAGGAGCTGCGACGCACGGGGCGCGACGCATGCGGCGGTTGCTGCTGAGCAAGCTGCTGAGGCTCGTGCGTGCCACCAAACACGGCAATGCTGACAATATTGCAGCGAGCCAGCTCGGACGTGGAAGGTTGCTGCATCGTCGGCGCAGTGACAGAGTCACCTGCATCCGCGGGTCGCTCAAAGACCACCTGCACGCGTTGCCCCGCGCGGGGTCGGAAGAGCTGCCGAAGAGGATTGACTACGGTCAGGCGACCCTGCGCAATGCTGGGCGAAGTGAGCAGAGCGCGGAGCCAGTTGTACGAGCGGCCAGCAAGCAGCTCGAGCCACGCCGACGAATCTGGCAGACTTCCAGACTGCGAATCGGGAATCATGTACTCCACAGTGATGGAGGACGAAGGAGGAGTTGCTCCGGTCGTCGTCACCGGCAAAGTAGCAGCAGTTGCTGGGCGAGAGAGAGCCGCGCGGATGGCGCGCTGCTCGAGCTCAACGGGGAACTCGATGGGCAGGCCACCGAGGTACTCGATGGTGGGGATGGCAGCCACGTCGTTGTCATAGTACTTGGCCTTGAGGGCCTCGACATGCTTGGCATAAATGCCACCCAGAATGTCGCGAACCGGCTCGTTGACTTTGATCGAGTACTTGGCAGCAAGCGGACCTTGCAGAATGCACACGCGTTGCGGATCCGCATCCACAACAGCGTCAATGTCTTCGGCTTGCCAAAGCGAGTCCTTCTTAAACCAGACGATAAAGTTGTCGTCCATCACGGGAATGAAGGGAACGGGCTTTTGGCCAGGCCGCTGGCACAGCGCCATAAAGTACAAGACATCCTCCGATGTCAGGAGCTGCGTGCATGCGTCCGTGTACTTGCTCGTGCTAAAGAACTGGTCGAGGAAGGGCGTTGGGTTGGAGCCCAGCACCGCGTCAGACTCGACCAGCGGAGAGGCAGTCGTAGAGTCGCAAAAGCGCTCTTCAATGCGCAGCAAAAAGTCGGCGACCAGACGGCGGAAGGAAGGGTCAATCCAGCGAGACTGGCGGCTGACATAGGTCAGCTCGACGAGGCGTCGCACAACCTCCTCGTAGGTCATGAACTGCACATCCACCACGCGACCGTCAGCCTTGCGGCCAAACCAGACCTTTTGGTAGTCGGCATTCAGACGGGAAATGATGTAGTCTTTGCGCGACAGCAAGGCGGCAAGACGCTTCTCTTTGGGGAGCGAAAAGACTGTCTCGTCCAGCTCCTTCCACAACAGTACGCCGCGAGTGGCAATCTTGTGAATGGGCTCGCCGAGCTCGGAGGTGACGGTGACAACGCCACCGACCACGCTCTGGTAGCTGCGCTCCCACTCGAGCTCCTTGTCGGCCGGAATGCCGGGAGCGTCGACAATGGCTTGCTTGACGGCGAGCGAGGCGCAGCCCTCCTCGGCAACCAACAACCTGGAGGCGAACAGAATGCCGTCAAGCGGCATGGGGGCTTGGTTGAACTTGACCGACCAATCGCCAGTCAGATACGGGAGCGAGCCTTCCGCATCACCCATGCCGCTGCCACCAACCAGCACAATGTTGCTTTGCTGCCGAATGGCACCGTAGGTCTCGAGAAGCGGTGCGTGGAAGTCTTCAAACGAGTGGTGGCCTCCTGCGCGGCCGCCAGTCCATTGCAGAATGATGGTCATCTGCGGGTTGGCACTCGCAATGTCAATGACACGCACAATGCTCTCAATCGAGCCGGGCTTGAACGACACATGGCGGAAGCCGCTTTGGTGAAGCGAGCTGATAATTTCGTTGGCGCTGCCAAGGGAGGGGACACCAGCAGCAATGCACATGCCGTCCATGTTGTAGCCTTCCTTGCGCATCACTTGAACAAGCGGGTATTGGAACGACCACTGCTTGACGTTGAGGAAGAGAATATTCAGCGTAATGCCCTCGCCTGGCTGCACCTGGGCCAGAATCTTGTCCACCTTGTCGCGCAGCGCACGCTCATTGTAGTGGCCGCCTCCTGCAAGCTCGCAGTGGAAGCCAGCGTTGATGGACGCAGCCACAAAGCGGTCTGACACCGTGCTCGGGGTCATTCCGGCAATCATGAGTGGAGGCTTGCCAATCAGTCGCGAAAACTTGGTGTCTACATGAATCACGCCATCGTGCGCGGTGCGAACGAGGCGCGGCGCAAAGTCTCGACTCCAGTCGGACGAGTAGCGCACAGATAGTGTGCTGTTATCCAGCAACGACCATTGCGGCAACAGCGCGCTGTTGGGTGTCGCCGCAGCGCCCGCAAGAATGATTTGAATGCCACGGCCTTGCTTGTTTCGGGCCGTCAGGCCACCAATACCGGCAGAGTCGCCCGGGCCAAAGTCAATCATGTGGGTGACGGAAGCGACGACGGTCTTTGTGGGCGGGGTCGGGCGAGCAGCAGCTGGCTTGGGATGAGCGCCATGGCTACCGTTGGCCTCTTCTTGGATGCTGGGAGGGAAGACGTTCAAGGCGTGCTTTTGCCTGACAGTCAGAGCAGTCAGAGGGATGCTGGTGGAAGTAGTGATGGGTGTGGTAGTGGCACCCGCCGCTGCTGCCTTGACGTTGGTGCCAGCAGTCAGAGGAGCAGCAGCGGTGGCCGCCTCAGGCAGTGCAACTTGAACGGACACAGCGCCAGGGTTGGTGGCCGCTTCCCAGTTGACGGCATCGCAGCAGATTTCCTGAACCAGCGTCATGGTCAGAGAGAGCCCAGCGCTCGCCGTGCCGGAAGGGCTGGGCTTGGTCTGAGGCAGGTACTGGCCGTGGCGCAGATCGCGACCATCGTGAGCGGACAAGACGGGGATGCTCAAGGCCAACGGATCAAAGTCCAGCTGCAGGCGAGCAACGTCAGTGCCAATCAGCGCGGGTGCGTTCGTCAAGTGCTCGCTGTGGAATGGAACGGAGACTTGCAGGTAACGAGTGACAAAGGCCACCTTGCGCCGCGAGTGCGGAACGCGAGACTGGTCGTCGTTCGGTCCAGCTTTGATTTTCCGGAGTGCCACATTCAAACCATAAAGCGACTGGGGAGGACCGGCAACGACCGTGGAGGTGGGGCCGTTGACAAGCGCGACGGACAGCTTGCGATTTGCCGGAAGATGCTGGTTGACGGCGGTGACTTGGCGACCGACAAACTCGGCGGTGACACCTCGAATGGACAGCATTGGGGTCGGTGCGCCTTCTCCGTGATCCAGCGAGTCTTGCAGCAGCTTTGGGTTGGTGGCGACCGAGGGGAAGACTTGCTGCGAACGCAGCCCAATCCAAAACAAGAGCGTGATGGTCTTGACGGCGTTGGCAGTGAACTCTGTCATGGTGCGCGAGGAAGCCACGGCCACGGCAGAAACCAAACCTTGGCTGTGTCCTGTGACGCCTGCGGGAGACAAGGCAACCATTTCGGCCGGTGTGACTTCCAAGAGATGCATCGTCACGGCATAGTGGAGAAGCTGGACCAGGCCGACCAGTGGCAACGAAACGGGCGCCGAAAGAATGACGTCCTGGGACGGAGCGGTGCTCGGGGTGCGCAGCCATGCCAGCACATCAATGCCATGCGAGGAAAAGCCGGCCTCCAGAGCCTCGGGGGAGGTGGAGCACTCATTCAGGGCGTTCGCCAGCGTGTCAAGCAAAGTGCCAATCAGACTGCCATAGGTCGTGGCTGTGCGCTTGAGCTCGTCGAGCAGGTTGACGGGGCCTTGGCCTCCAAAAAGATAGAACAGGGCAGCGTCGCCGGAAGCCACACGGTTGAAGAGGGCTGGAGTGGCAGGGGCATGTTTGCACTCGTCGAGACTGAGCAAGCCCGTACGCAGCACGGCCGCGCGTGCCTGGAGGAAGACCTGGACAATGCATGTTCCGATATCGGCCGGCAGGTGGCGGACAATCGCGTGAATGTCGTTGAAGCGCGCAAACGTGTCGAAAAAGTGGACAAAAACCGCCTTGAGAAAGTGGGACGCGGCGGCCACGTCGTAGGTGAAGGCGAATGCGGACGAGGTCGCAAGGCCGCCGCGTTGCATGTGCTGCCCGTAGTGGTCTGTGACAAAAGCCAAAAAGTTGGCAGTCACGACGAGCTGCGACGAAGCCGGGGCAGGTCCGTGCACAGAGGCCAAGGCACCCGCGGCGGCATTGGGGTGAGCCGCAGCTCCGCCCACTGGAGCTGACGCGGAAGCCTGGGCGTTGGCGAACGCGGTCGAAAGCGGGTAGTCGACAGAATCCGAGGCCGACGATGTCATTGAAACGCCATCCAGTGCAGCACGGCTCGACGTCCAAGTGTTGTACTGGTGGCGGATGTGGTCGGCCAAGTGCCAGCAGCCCTCCGGCACAGGAATCTGGACCTCCGAAGAGGTCGGGGAGCTCTTGATGGCGAGAATTCGGATGCCAAGGCTCGACGACGACGACAACGACGACGATGAACCAGTCAATGGAGCGCTAGTGGTAGCAGAAGTAGTTGAAGCGGTCGACATGGTGTTTGGTGTAAGATGCTCCTGCTGCGAATGTTGCAGATGACGATCCACGTTGGGAGAAAGTGGATAGGCAATAGTTGGTGCAGGTCCGACCATGATGGGGGCGAGTTTTGTTTTCTTAGGGAATTCTGAGAGATTTTGGTGTTGTTTTTTCTTGTTTCGGTCTTTTTTTGAAATCTGAATCGGAAGCAAGCAAGCAAATCCACAGTCGTTCAAGGGTTAGCACAACACGTTGGCAATATCGTAACACATGCAGAGACTGTTTTGAGTGATCAAAGTATCATTGCAATAGAATAAAAAACGACTGAATAAAAAAGAAAAAATACACAAAATGAACGCTGAGCAGAAAAAAGGGTTGATTCCCAAAAACTGCCTTCCGACGCTGCAGCAAATCGAATCCTCAAAATCAAAAGCAACGAAAGACCTCAAAACGAGGAAAGCCAGGAACGAAGCAGCACATTGTGAACAGGAGCACGATCAACTTGAGTTGCCCGCTGCTGCCGATGACGACAATGATCGACCGTGACATTGGCTTTGGACGATCGAGGTAAAGCTCGAGCTTGGGTTTTTTTTTTTTTTTTTTTTTCTGGCTTGCACAATGCAACAGAAAACGCTCCATTCAATTTGTCGTGTGCCTTCTCTCTCTTGTTCGGCCAGTGCGCTCTCTCTCCCGCAGAATTGCCTTTTCATTGTAAGATCACTCGACACAGGAGCTAGTTTGATCTGAACCCTCCTCCACAGTGGAGCTTTTTCGGTTTCCATTTTGTTGGGGCGCGCATTGAAGCGTTTTTTTTTTTTTTCTTTCTTTTTTTTTTTCTTTTTTTTTTCTGCGTTTTCCGTTCGTTCCCTTCTTCTTGTTTCTCCTCGTCGTCTCTTGCTTACCCTCGGTTGATCTCTCCTTTTTGCTTTTGCACAACAAAAACAAAAAGAATCAAACTTCAAGACAGAAGAAGAGACCGAAAATGCGATGTGAATAAAATGGACTGGATTGCAACCAATAATATTTTTGGTGTGGACGTGTCATTTTGTTGAGCCAAAGAGAGAGAAAGAGAGAGAGATTGAGATTGAGATTGAGAGAGGGGGGGGGGACGTGACCTATCACGGACTGAATGTTTCAGCTGACCTCCGCGGTGCTGTCTCAATCTCAAATCAGACGACGAGTCATCCGGACTGCGCCTTTTTGACTGCATGCATCAACATCCAGCAGCAAGTTGCTGTCAATGCATGGTGCTCATTGGAAAGCGGGATGTCGATGTGTGTGTGTTGCGAGTTTTGTCACTGTGAGGTGAAAACCAATGAAATCAAAAAAAAAAAAAAAAAAAAAAAAAAAAAAAAAAAAAGTCACTGTCACAGTTTTCGCCCCAATCCAATTATTGTACTCGCCTTCCTGCGATTTGCTGCGGTCGATGCAAGCCCCCATTCGCAGCGGCATTGCATGCAACTCGCTGCTACACACCCGAATCCGCAGCGAAAATCGGGCCGTGCGGCTCCCCGTCCCTTCCGCTTTCGCTCCTGCACAGCAATACATTTTCACTGCGTTTTTTTTTTCTTTTTTTTCTTTTTCTTTTTTTTCTTTTTATTTTCGCATTTAATACTTCATCCAAAGTCCGACAGTGACTTTTGCGCATGCGGGTTCAAGTCTCACTCTCCTCAAGTCAAAGTCAAAAACGGGGGAGAAACAGGCAAGTTGGTCTTCTGTGAGCACCAGCTTGGAGCAGCTCAGCCAATGCATCAACGCGAGGAGTCTGCTGTGGAGATGCGAATCTCCGACAACTGTGGCGCCACGGCTCAATTCTGCGCAATTTCGACTCACTCTCTCTCTCTCTCTCTCCCCACGCGGGGCACCCCAACCCGTTTGAAGTTGCAACGTTGCTTCAACCGTCAATGGACATGGCATGTATGTGTGCTCCAACGCGCCCGCTTTACTCAAAAAACGAAGCCGAGTCTCAATGAAGGGTTTTTTGGTGTTGTCGGGTCGCATGGATGATCGAGAGAGTTCCTCGCATGTGTGAGTGTGAAGCTTGAGCTCAATGGCTTACCAAAAAGTGAAACGACCCTCTTTGAATCCAACAACTGCAACAAAGAAAGAAAAAAATAAGACTGACTTGCTTAGAAAATGGAAATTCAAATCAAATCAAATCTCCCTTCAAACAGAAACCGATGTGTGGATGCTTCGGCGTTGAACCATGCATGCTCGATTCAGTACACTAAGATTGGACACATTTTGTGTGCTTGACTGTTCTTCGATGAGCACAAGAGAACAGACGTGTGAATGCCTCGACGTTTGAAACGGAAATGCTTGAGATTTGCCCGCCATACTCGACCCTCACTCATCCTCGATTAGTGACTAGCCATCCCTAGTCCCATTTCCACGTTGCTCAGAAGCCCAGCCGCAATAACGCTCCACTCGTTCAAACCCAGCCAAGTGGCAGTCCCAGTTTCTTACTTTTCAACACAGCCAATGTCGACGCGATCTGCTGAATCCCGCCGCGCTCCCGGCGCCGCGTCGTCGCAGGCTGCCCATGGAGCTGCTGCTGCTGCTGCTAATAATACCACGAGCACTGCTGCTGCAGCGCACCAGTCCAGAGCGCTCTCGCCAAGCCGCACTCGCCGCATTGCAGCTCCTTCTGCCACTGCTGCCGCCGCTGCCGCCGCTGCCGCCGCTTCGTCATCGACTCCTGGAGCGAGCCTTCCTCCTCCGAATGGCCGCTCGCGTTCAGCCTCGCGCTCGCCGTCCCGCTCGCCGTCGCGCCAGAGCCGCTCGACGATCGCCCCAACGCCAGTTACTGCTGCTGCTGCTGATGGAGCTCAAGCTGGCTCTGCTGCCCGCCGCCGCCGCACGGACACGCCAGCTGACGACTCGAGCCTGTCTACTGCCCTGAACGCAGACCCGGAGAAGCCTGCTGGACTGCGCGGCCGCTCGCTCAAGCTGAACGTCGACACAGCCAACCAAGCTGCGGCTCAGGCCAGCAGCAACCCGCTCTCGCCGGACGAGCTCCCGCACCCAGACCTGGAGGCGATTCATCTCATCACGCTGTGGCGTTCCCCGCTGCGTGTCGTCAAGTACTTTGTCCACGAGTTGGTCGAGCACTTGCGTGAGCTTGGTGTTTCGCTCTCAAAGTACCCGTCCACAGTCGCGCTCACGCTGGTGACTGTTCTGGTGTTGCTGCTGATCTTCCTGCAGCCGCACTACGTCGGTTTGGGCCATGTAAGCCATTGCTCTGAGTTTTGGTTGCTTTTTTGTCCGTTCACGATTGCGACGCCGAGTTTCGTGCTGACTCACCACGTCACACTTTCTCAAAAACTGCTCATCTACTACAGCACGCCGAAACCTTGAACGAGTGGCTCGGTCTTGGTATTTGGTACCTCTGGTGGGTTGGCCTGGGCGTCCTGAGCTCGGTCGGCTTGGGCTCGGGTCTGCACACGTTTGTGCTGTACCTTGCGCCGTTCATCGTCAAGGTGTCTGTCCACGCCCAGAACTGCCAGTCGCTCGAGTTCTCCAACTTGGGCCACTACAACGACCAGTTCCCAATCTGCGCAGTGGGCGGTGCCAGCAGCGCCATCACCATTCTCTCCATTTTGAACAAGGTCCGCTTTGAGGCCCTGATGTGGGGTCTCGGCACCGCCATCGGCGAGCTGCCGCCGTACTTTGTTGCCCGCGCCTTCCGCCTCAGTACCGATCGCGCCAAGGCGGCCATTGTCGTCGGCGAAGACGCGGATGCTTCTCTCCAAGCCGAGGCGATCGAAGCCGAACATCTCGCCGAAATTGAGGCTCTCGACGATCAGAGCGATCAGTCTGCGCTTGCTCGTGGCAAGCGTGTCATGCACAATCTAGTTCAGCGACTTGGTTTCTGGGGCATTGTCGCCGCTGCTTCGGTGAGTTATTTGAGAAACGAACAAAACCTTGTGCCAATCAATCTGTGCCACCTGCATCGTTGCTGGATGATTCTTACAATGGTCCAACTCTATTTCTTTGTAGATTCCCAACCCACTGTTCGACCTGGCTGGCATCACGTGCGGACACTTCCTCGTCCCCTTTGGCACGTTCTTTGGCGCCACGGTTCTCGGCAAGGCTGTCATCAAGGCCCATTTGCAGGTACGTGTGACTTTTTGTGATGTGAGTGTGCGCTCGAGGCTCTGGTTTTGCCAACCCACTGGTTACTGTAGACTTTGTTTGTCATTTGCGTGTCCAACCGCGAGGTGGTGGGCTGGCTCGTCACCAAGGTCAAGGCCATCTGGGAGCGGCCTGGGTCTTGGCTCGAGGAGAACTTGAACAAGTACTTTACTTCGCTGGTTGACCAAGCCCCATCTGGCAATGTACGGCTTTGTTGGTTATTGTTTGGTTTTTGTTTTTATTTTTGGCCTCGTTCCTTTCGATGGTGCCA
This sequence comes from Capsaspora owczarzaki ATCC 30864, assembly GCF_000151315.2. Taxonomy (NCBI): domain Eukaryota; class Filasterea; order Ministeriida; family Capsasporidae; genus Capsaspora; species Capsaspora owczarzaki. The sequence goes on along the minus strand of NW_011887292.1, from coordinate 398,794 downwards.
TTCCGTTCATGTGCTCACCTTGCTGCTGTCGGGGTTTCTCGTGTTGCAGGACGCGTCTCTCTTTGGCCAGTTGAAAGACCTTGTTCTGTTGGCTGTGCTGACCTACTTTGTGATCTCGATCATCAACTCGCTCGCGCAAAGTCACATCAAGCGCAAGGAGCGAGAGCGTCTCAAGCGTCTTGCACACAAGCGTCATCGCCACCACAACCACCATCACCACCTTTGAGTAAACAAGGCGGCTTTGAGTCTGTCAAATTGTCGTTGTGCGAGTCGATTGTCGCTGGCTACTGTTTTTTTATCGTGTAATTCGAAAAAGTATATCTGGAGAAAGTGAAGTATTGTTCATCCAATTGAATTTAATGGGTATGATGGCGGTAACGCGACAATCGCATACACGTTGACAAGTAAAGCATAAAGCCAACAAAAACACGGAAGGGGAAGGGGGGGACAAAAACTACACCGGGTCGGAACCAAGCCGATCTCACAAGAATAGAGGTGAAAGTGGAAAGAAGTGAAGAATTGGGGATGGGGTTTTGAGAGAGAGAGAAAGAGAGAGAGCGAGAGGAAGAAGACGACGAAACAGAAGAGGAAGAAAAAATAAAAGTCGAAGCAAAGGATACAGAGACGCTGTATGACAGTAAAAACCTGATTGTAAAAACCTGATTTAAGGATCTGGCACCTTGTACTGCGCGTTGTGCTCCTCCAGCTCGAGCGTGTGCTTGGCCTTGAGCTCGGCAACGCGAGAGTCCGAATCTTTGATGAGACGGTCCATGTCCTCGTGGGTTTGGCGCGCAAGCTCTTCCTGCTTGAGGAGCAGCAGCCGCTTCAATTCGTCCTCTTCGGCGAGGTGGCGCAGCTTGCTGCGATCTTTGCGCTGCTGTTGGAACTGCTTGAGCGACTTTTGTGTGTCCGAGTGCTTGCAGCTCATGTCGGCCACTTCCTCTTGGATTTTCAAGTCGAACTGCGTGTTGGAGTTGTCCAGACTCTCGGAGAGGTTTCGCTGGAAGTCGACCGCCAGGTTTTGCAAGGTGACCATCAATTCCTTCTTGAGACGCCGAAGTTGATCGTCCACTTCGTCCTTGGGTGTGTTTTCGGCGGCACGCTTGCACCGTTCCTTGAAGGACTTGCGCTCGTTCTTGACCAGCTCCTCAAACCTGCGTTTCAACCCTTGCTCAATCGCCTTGGACTCCTTGGGACGCGCCTTGGACTCGAGGTATTGCCTGCGGCGCATGTCCTTCTCTGACTTTGAGTGGTACTCGACCATGTTGTCGCACTCGAGCTTTTGAGTGGTGGATTGTTGAGACTCTTGTGCTTCGTGGACCTTGCGCAGGTGCTGCAAGCGCATGTCGCGCAGCGCCTGTTGGAGTTGGCGCTTGACGTCCCATTGCGCTTGTCGGTGTTGCTTGAGCATGGTTGTTTCCTGTACGGACAAAGAAGAAGAAGAAGAAGAAGAAGAGGTGAGCCATTTCTTGAATTGGCCCAACCCTCCAAAACACTCACAACAACAACAACAAAACTGCGGCCGATCAACAACACAAAACACTTACATCGACCACACATTCCATTTCCACAGCTTGGCGCTTTTTGATCAAAATCTCCTTGAACTTTTTCATCTTCTTGTCAAGCGTAAGCCGTTGCTCCTCGCGAATCTTGACGTTCAACTCGGCCTGCTCCTCGCCCAAAGTCGGCTTGTCGACATTCTTGCGATCCGTCTTGGGTGTGCTTGCAAGAAGCACCTTGTGCTTCTCCTTCAAGTCGGTCTTTTGCGCATCTTGGTATTGCTTAAACTCGGTGGCTTGGAAGTCGCGAAGGGCCTTCAGCTCTTTCTTCTCTTCGTGTGCCTCAAACTTGAGCATTGCCTCGAGCTCGGGCCGTTGCTTGTTCCGGAGCTTTTCCATCTCTGCGTCTTGCTGCTTGAGCAGTGCTTCCAGGTCTTTTTGGTTTTGCCTATCAAAGAGCCATCACAACGAACACCAGCCAAACGAACAAAAAAAAGGGGGGGCGGGATGAGTTGCAAGAAATCACCAAGCCCCAAAAAAAAAACCTGCAAGCCAATCACTCTGCCCAACAATCAGAAAACTCTCTTTAAAAAAATCTCTTCTGTCTGACTTACACTTTGGCATCCAAGAGCTCTTGCTCGTGCTGCCGTTGCAGCACATCTTGTTGAAGCTGGTGCTTCTTCTTGAGACGCGTGAGCTCCTTGAGCTGTGAACGAAGCAGGTCGTGTTCGTTTGCCTTTTCGCCGACCATGACGCTTCGGGGTCGCAACGTTCCAAAGTTGATGCTAAGGTCTTCTGATGAGCTATCCTTGGAGAGGTTTCGGTGGTCGGTCGGCGCCTTGAGGTCGGCGCCGTCGTAACTGTCGTCATCGGGGCGAAGCATGGCTTGCAGATCGTGGTAGTGCTGCGAGTCCAGCTCGCTGACGAGACCTTGACTGCGGCGCACCAAGTTCACCAAGATGCCTGGTGGTTTGTCCATTTTGATAAAGTTGTGCTGCAACAATTCTTGAGCCGAAGGGCGCTTTGCGGGGTCTTTTTGAAGGCACAGGGCGATAAATTGCTTGAAAGTGTCCGACCTGAGTCAAAGCACAGCACACATACAACAATGAAAGCAAATGAGAATACAAATCAGAATGTGACAGAAGAGCAGTCGTCGTGCAGTTCCAAATCGACGCAAACTGCAGGGACATACCAGCCTTCGGTTGCGAGCTTGGGCGGTTCGTTTTGCGGAATGTGATAAAGTGCGCTCATCGCATGGATGTCGTACAGTGGTGGGCGCCGATCGGCCAGCTCGATGCAAGTGATGCCAAGCGACCAAATATCAATTTTGTTTTCATACGTTCCGGTTTCCATGGCCATGATGAGCTCGGGAGCCATCCTAAGAGAAGCGGCAAACGCAGACAACGCAGACAAGTTTCGACGTTAGCAATCAAGCTTTGCAAGCGAAGGCGAATGGATCGAGTAGTCCGCAGCTCCTCAAGGACTCACCAGTAAGGCGTGCCGATGAAGGTGTTTGCCGGATCCGCCATGGATGCAGAACCAAAATCGGCCACCCTCACTTGACCGTCCTCGGTGAGAAGCACATTGTGGCCTGTTAGAGTTTTGACAAGTGTAAGAACTCGCAGCTTTCGAGACACTCGAGGACGGCAAAACATCCCAAGAGAACTGACCTTTGATGTCTCGGTGGATTTTCTTGCCTTGGTGCAAATAATTCAGGGCCTGTCCATCGCACAACCAACGACCGAGGACGGGTTGGAACGGGCAGACCACAAAAAAAAAACACAAGCTCCCAACAAGAACCAAAGGGCATTGCGTACCTTCAACACTTCTAGCACGATTGCGGAGATTTCCTCTTCGGATAGTGGTGTCCTGAAAACTGTGCAAGCGAGGGAAAAACGAGAACGACGCTGTTAGCAAACGATCAAAGTGGAACGCGGAACGACACGATTCGGAAAAAAACAAACCTTCGACAATATCGGTTGCGGAACCAACGCAATACTCCATAGCCAGCTGTGGATGCACAAACACCACCGTTTGTTTTTAGGGGGGGGGAGATGTGAGACACTCACGCAAAATCAGAGGATGCGGTGCGACTGAACGAATTGAATGAACGTACCCAGATGGTGTTGCCCTTGATGTAGGCGCCCTTGTATCGGCAAATGCTTTCGTGGTCGCACGACCGGATGAAGGCAATCTCCTTGAAGACCTCTTGCCACTCCTGCAGCCAGTGCAAGGTGGGATTGGCCACGATTAAGTACTGATGATCAAGGTACAAATTGGCCCATCACAAATGAAGGCTTTTTTTCGTGTTACCTCATCGCTGTGTCTGCCCTTGCTGACCGTCATCTTCTTGATGGCGACAATCTCGCCAGTGCGCTTATCCCGACCCTATGAGATTTTTGCAGGCAGCCCAGCCACGGAAGCCAGTGAGTCATCCATTGCGGCAGCGGTTTTCTCCAATTCATTTTTCGCGTTCCACCGCTCTCTCTCTCTCTCTCTCTCGCTCGCTCCAGCTCCTCCCCGCTCTCCATCACTCGCGCGCGCGCATTCTTCCGTGAGTGCTGCTCGCTCGGGCTGCGCTGTCCGTTTTCTCGTCGACAACTGAGGCGCGCGTTTTGAACGTCGGTTTTTGGGTTTCATCCAATCAACGTCCAGCAGCTCCGCCCCAAAGCAGACGCTATCGGAGGAACACGCCACGCGGCGTTAATCCCGACGATACACGGAAATCACGCCATCGCGTCGTGCTGCTCAAATGCATCTGAATGTCGTTGAAAGCGGATGTGTCGGGTGTGTGTCGGCGTAGGGGGCAGGCGCGGAAGTGCGAGAGACTTGACGATCTGAACTGACAAATGCGTCATGTTTGGCGCTCTTTTCTTTCCCTCCGCTGCTGTATGCACGCTTTTTCCACGCTCCTAAAGTACACACGCATGGCCGATCACGACGCACACAGCAGAGCAAGGGAAGAGAGAGATGTGGGCTGCTGTGGTTTTGTAGAGTAAAAGACGGGGAAGGGGGGAAACCGCGTCCCAAACACCTCCTCCTCACGCTCGTTCTTCAACCACTCGTCCCCCTGCTCCAAAACAGCGGCTCTCATCCGCAATCACACACACACGCACACAACACTCATGTATCAAGTCGTTCAGCCGATCGGGTTGCAAGAGACAGATCTGCTTTTGCCTCCAATCGATCAAACAAAAACGCCTCTCCATCTGAGTTTCAATAGCCATTATTATTGTTTTATTATGATTTTTTGATGCTTTTTTTTTTTTTTTTTTTTTTTGGCTTTGCTCTGCTCAAAGATCTCACTCGTTCGCATCGACGTGGGCCTCGTTCCTCGCTCGCTCATCCCAATCCACTCTTCACCGCATGTCCGTCTTAGAGTTCTCCTCAAGCCCGTGTCTCGTGCTCGTGATGGAGCCAAAAGGCCAAAGCATCCCTCCAAGTTCGAAAATAAAAAAAAAATAAAAAAAAAAATAAAACAGCTGCTGAACTATTGCTCGGTTTGGCCGAGATTTGAATCAAAGCGACAGCGAATACTGGCGGCAGCCGGCAGAGCGACCGTGTCGACGCACACGCGCAGTACGCTCGCATGCATACACACACAGCAAGCACCACGCGCAGTGACGAGCGCACAGAGACACTGCGCGATGCAAGAGCCTGTTCTGTCATGTTTTGGACAAAAACACACGACAGCCAAAAAAAAAAAAAAAAAAAAAAAAAAAAAAAAAAAAAAAAAAAAAAAAACACTTTCTTTTTTGTTTTTTCACCCTGACTCGCGCGAGTCAGGCCCAGTGTGTTCGCTTCACGGAGCAACATGGAACAAACCACAAAGGGGTGCTGATACCGTAGACCAAGTGGGTGATTTTTGGAAGCAGCAAGTTCCCCCAATGGTTTTCGCTCTTCAAGTGCACAAAACCCTCCCTCAACCCTCCCTCCAACAAAACGCCGAAGCTTTTCAAGCAGCGTTTTCGTGTTTTTGAGCAACGATTGACCCACTTTGAAGACGGCGCCAAAGCTGCCGTGACCAATCTCCTGCAGACACTCAAAGACATCCTCAGGGTTGCCGCTCGTGAACAGATCAGCCGGCACGTCGCCTGCACTCGAGGGAAGGCGATCGCGGACCATTTCACCCACGAAGAAGAAACAAAGGGAAAAAAAAAAAAAAGAAAAAAAAAAAGAATGGCAAACACGAAAAAGAAAAAAAAAACAAATTTGGGGTGAATGTGGTAAGCTCAGCGCTGCTTGCGGTCAGACAAGACGAAGCAGCAGCGGCAGCAACAGAGAGATCTGACAGCATCACTGTTTGATTTCGGTGGAGGATGGAGGCGGGGGGTCGTCTTCAACTGAACTCCCGCGCTCACGGATTGAGTGATTGAAATTGTGTCGCGCGCGCTTGCGGTTTGGAATGGAACGCGATCTGGACTCATGACGGCGAGTTAATCACATCTTGCTCAGTCTACGGTACTATTTTGCTTCAATCCGTGCTCATTCCTACTGGGCCAAGAAAGGGTGGGTCAGAACGAACGCTCAAACAGAGCCAGTGTTTTCGCGCGCTCATTGAAAAAACAACCACCAACACCCCCGCAGCTCAAGCTTCACGGTTGATGAGAAATGCTATCAAGATCTAGACACAAAGCCCCAATCACAAACCATTAGGACCAAACGCAAAGAAATGACGAGAAAAACATGAAAGATATCACATGTACAAAGATGCAGACAAAAACAAAAACACAAAAAAGCAACACATCACACACGACGCTCCTATGCATCACTTCGCATTTGAGCAACAACTGAGATTTCGCGCTCGAGAGCTTCCAGAGCTTCCGACTGCGCAAGGCGCACCTTGTTCAAAAACTCGTTTTGCAGCGTCGCGACTTCCCGCGTGATTTGCTCCTGGGCCTTGGCAATTGCATCGGCCACTCGCGTTTCGAGCGACTTTGGCCGTGATCGCTGCGACAGACGGCTGCTGTTCAGCGATGTTGCCGCGCTGGACCGGCCTGCCACAGATGTGGCCGTGAGGGGAATTCCGGCACCGCTGTCAGAGTTGCTGCCAGACTCCAAGCCAGGCAGCGCCATCAACGCATCGGTGGAGTACATGCGCTCGAGCGAGCCAAACCCTCCGGGAGCAGGACGACGATCCCCTCCAGCGCGAACGGGCGCGGGTCGAGGTTGACGTGCAAAGTGGGGTGCGTCGTGCAGTGACTCAGTCGACGCCGAGAACGCGGACGACAGTGCAGGCGCAGGGTTTGAAGTGGAGGCAGCAGAAGAATCAGCGGCAGCAGAAGCAGCAGCGGTAGTCGTCGGAACAGCCGAAAAGGCAGAGCCTGTTCCCCTGCGACCGTCGGTCTTGGGCTGCACGACGGGGAGAATGTCGTCGTCGCTCGAACGTTTCGTACGCCAGTCCGTGTTCATGGTCATGCCGCTACGGTTGGAAATAAACTCGAGATCATCGACGCTGGCCATGGCCGACTTGAGAATGTCCAAATTGCCACCCAGTGACTCGCGAGGCGGACGCCGCGCGCCTCGCTGCTCGGGGAGTAGCTCGCCATTGATGTCGAAAATGTTGGTGTGCGAGCTTGGCAAGTGTCCGCCGTGCCGATCGCAGCCAAAGTGCACAGACACATCGCAGGCCTGCGCAGCCGTCAGGATTTCTCGCAGACGCACGTTGTCGATAAACAAGCGCGGCGCCTGGTTGTTAAAGCCCTCCAGGGTCGTGGCCAAGCGGTAGCCGTCCTCGATGATGAAGATGAACACGTTGATGATGGCAGTAATGAAGAGCACGCAGAACGTGTACATGTACACACGGGCAATGGCGCGATAGGTGAAATCAGCCTTCTCGTCGAGGGTGGTGAACACTTGGAGCACGGAATCGCCGTTGATGACGGCGAAGAGGGTGACGGCCGCAGAATCAAGCGATCCAAACAGTTCCGTCAGCTCGGAGAAGAGGGCAACGCCAGCAAGCGCAAAGCCCAAGAACACAGGAAGCGCAGTAATGATGAAGCGTGCAATGCGGCCAATCGAGCAGCGAACGGCAAGAATGAGCATGTAAAACTCAATCCGCCACTCGAGGAACTTGATGAGATTGAGCCAGCCGCAGAGAATACCAATCGCCGTCGTGAGGTCGCCAGGATCGACAGTGTCGGTCGACGTGTCAAAGTCGGAGGTCGCAGTCAGTGCGTACAGCGACGACACAATCACCATAATATCACCAATGATGGTGGCCAGGTACCACGTGTTGAAAAAGGTCGACTTGTCGCGCAAGCTCAGCCGAGACCAGGTGATGGCCTTGTCATCGAGATGCTCGACGCAGTGATGGTCGCGGCCCTGGAGCCGCCGACGCGCAAACATGAAAATCTTGTACGACTTGAAGAGAGCCTTGATTGTCAGCAGCAAGGAGCAAATGGCAAACAGCAGCAGCAGCAAATCCAGCGTAAAGAACGGCTGGACGGTGGTGTCGGCCACTTGCTTGCTGATGACAACCGTCACCGACACGACGCCGCCGCCATCCGTGAGATCGTACTGGATTTCGCAGCGCCAAGTAAACTGCACAGTGCCGACGAGGCTGCTTGTTTGCCACGACACGAGGTTGTACACGGCCGTCATAAAGTAGAGATTGTCAAACAGCGGGCGATCCAACGTGTCGTTGCCGAAAAACGGGCCGATAGGATTTGCCTGCGTGAGCGTATACTCATGGCTGGAGATTGTCAGATCGATGTCTGGAGAAATGTACGGCGTGTTGTTGGCATAGGATTGGACAGTCCTGTGTGTGGAGGTGGAGGGGGGGGGGAAAGTGCAAGTTAGGACGACTGTGATGCAAAGAAGGCAAACACTCTGTTAAAAAACTGGACAACTCACAAGACGATTGGGAAGGTATGCCCTGTCTTTGGATCTTTGGACGAAAAGTGCGACACACAGTCGGTCGTGAGAGCAGCGTAATCTGTGGAGGATGATCAGACAGACGGAAGGCATTGTCAGTTTTCCAAATGAACAAAGCGAAAAACAATCATCACCATCCTCAGGCCACGACCGCGACACGTACTATTAACAGAGTTGGTCAGGTGGGAGGTAACGTCGGTCATGGAAAAGAGCGTGCTCTGCCACACGTCCGGGTCGGGACGGAAGTACTGGTGGAACGTTTCGTGCTGGTGAGCAACATAAGTCGAGTATGTTCCGTTCTCCAGCAGAATGCGGGTCGTCAGCAAGGCTGTCACAAGAACGTTGAGAATGAACTTGAACGGGATGCGTTTGAACCGGGTGAACTTGGTCCACGGGCTCAGTGTGAGCTGCTGCTTTTTGGACAGCCTCGGCGGTCTGCCAAAAAAAAAAAAAAAAACAGATTCATCATCAGGTTGGAAACAGCGAAATCCGTGAGTTTTCATACTTTGCTCGAGTCATGCATGTTGAGCATGCTTTTGACAGACTGTTGACTGTTTGGATGTTCGAGCCCACCCCTTCCAGCCCTTTCCACCCCCGTTCCACCCTCACTTGATCTGAAGGACTTTAGCAAGAGAATAATAAATTCCGCCCCATCTTTTCCATGCTAATGCTTTTTTTTTTTTTTTCGTTTTTCTTCTTGCTTTTTTCCACCAAACACGAAAGAGAACGTCGTGACCATGTTCGTTTGGTTTCTCGCACTCGTTGAAGAGGAAGAGAGAATGAGAGAGAAAGAGAGAGAATCAGAGAAGGAAAGGGGGGTTCGTGATCCCACAGTAATAGATGGAGACACGCGCCTGCCACACCACACCACAGTGTGCATTGTCAACTCCACTGCCGAGACAACCCTCACACACACACACACACATTGTCATGCAACAACAATAAACACAACGAACAAAAAAAAAAGCTCATCCACTTACGCGAGGTTGGGGATGAAAAAGACAGAGCGCTTGCTGCTGCTGCCACCGGCTCGCTGACCGCCAGCGACGCTTGGTGACCCCGCTCGGCTGGTCTCGGCCGACGCGCGCGGGCTGCCTGCCGAGGAGGTGAGTCCTGGAGTTCCGGAGCCGGCCGCGGACGCGCCGGTCTTGTCGTTCGCATAGAGGGCGGCTGCTGGAGCTGCGGTCGATGCAATGGCGGCGGCAATAAAGCCAGACCGCGGGGTTGCGCTCGGCGACGTCGGGTTGCCCGTGATCTTGGCAATCATGTTGGACGCAGACTGCTTGATGGACGACAGAATCCCGGGTGTGACGACGGGTGACGCCGGGCGCTTGCTGGCCGAGGATGCTCCGCCTGCTGCTGCTGCTGCAGAAGAAGAGGAAGCACCGCCTGACCCTGCGGTGGCACCGGCTGCCCCGTCCAAACCAGACCCGGCAGGGCTGCCGCTGCGTGCCGTGAAGACAGTGCTGTTGCCGAGCGTCGCGGCTGCTGCAACGGCGTTGCTGTGGTGGCTGCTGCTGCTGCCGCTCATGGCGAGTGGCGCGACATCGCCGTCGTTGTTGTCGGGTGACGCGCGAGGCAGTGTCCCAGCGCCACCCAGCGCATCAGCACCGCTGCCGCTGCCGCCGCCGCCGCTACCACCACCACCAGTCGCTGGAGGCAGTTCCTCAGCCAGGGGTGACTCGTCCGCCTCCAGCAGCGGAACAGTGTCGGGTGCACGCGGCATTTGTCGGGAGGAGTTGCTTTAGTTCAAAATTGTCAACAGAATCAAAAAAAAAAAAAAAAAAAAAGGAAAAACTGAAAAAGAATGAATGAATGAATGAATAAATGAATGAATTAATGAATCATTGGGGAAAGGTCGACATTCGAATTGGAAACAGCAATCAAGGAGGTGCTTGCACGGTAGTTGAGTGACGGACGCGGCTGAATGTTGGGCTGGCAACCATCACATAAAGTTCGGGGCACATGTGACTCGCATCAACTTCCATTTACTCTACCGATGGCAACCCTTTGATAGTGCTATTGTGCGACGAGAGGACGAGAAAGATTTAACTTAAACTTGTATTGTTAATAAAGAGATGCAGACAGCACGCTCAAGTTTGATGGCCAAAAGACGGCGTAACGACGAGGGATTGATAGTTAAATTCGCATATAATTGCTCATGTCCTGAAGAAACAAAGAGAAACCAAAATAAAAAGCAAGTGAGGACGACAGTAGAATGCAAAAAGAGCAAAAGGCAAGAGAGCGCAGTAGAAACAGAGAGAGAAGAGATTTCGAGGGGGGGATCAGACATCCAAAGAAGGCTATTCACTTTTAGCTCACACAGTCCTTCCCCTTGGCAGAGGAGGATTTCGAGAGGAAACTGCGAATATGGGATTAAACTTCATCAATTCGTCCCCCAAGAAAAGAAGAGAAAAGGGGAAAAGGGGTTTGAGAAAAAAAAAGTAAAAATTGGGAAAAAGTAGATCACGAATCCACGATCAAAGGATCAAAGAATGAAACTAGCGGATGAATACAGGTAATGAGTGAGGTAATGTGATGCTTACCATGAATGAGAACAAGGGTTAGAGGTTGGGACGACGTCGCAGCAGCGATAGCAACGACCACGCGGCCAACCGCATGGCCAGACGAAAAAGCGACGTGATCTGGCTTTGAAGGGCGCCCGTCCTGCCGCGCGTTCGTTCAGTACACTATAACAGTGTGTCTTGAAGTGTAAAATGTCCAATCAAGGCATCCAGGAAGAAGCCAAATCTTGGAAAAACGACTCCAACGAGTCGCAGCGCCCGACCGCGTGGTCCAAAGCAAGTTTGGAGCGCCAAACGAGCAGCGCGAGTCTAGATTTGAAGAGCAGCACAGCGCAAAGCACAAGTGAGTCGAGAAGAACCAGTGCAGAAGGAAAGCCGAACGGCAAAAGGAAGAGGAGGAAGAAGAAGAGCAAAAGAGATAAAAAAAAAAAAAACAAGGGTCCACGTGGAAAAAAAAAAAGAAAAGATCGCGAGATCTTGAAAGGAAAGGGCGGATCAGAGGTCTTTTCTGGCAAGAAACCTATCGCCCCACGCCGACTGAGTTGTTGAGACACAGAAGGCTCTAGTAGAAGCGATAGTTCGGAGCACAAGGCTCCGTTGTTCTTGAGCTAGGCGCTGGGAAGAAACACCACGAGGGCGAATCTTCCAACGCTTTGACGCAAACGAATGCGTGTCAGCATGTATCGATGCAGTCGGGAAAAGAAAACAAAATAAATTGTAATCTCGTGCTCATCAGATCCAAGAAGAGGAAGGAAGAAGAAGAAGAAGAAGAAGAAGAAGAAGAAGAAGAAGAAGAAGAAGAAGAAGAAGAAGAAGAAGAAGAAGAAGAAGAAGAAGAAGGAAGAGGAGGAAAGGAAGGGAGTGGAGAAGAAGAAAGCTTACTCTGCAAAAAATGGAAAAATGCGGGACTGAACTCGTTCCAAATCTGGAATTACAGAATAAATAGAAACTGAATGGAAATGGAAGGCTTGTGGTGACTGAGGTGCGTGCTGTCCGTCGACTGGCGCAGACGATCGATAGATGATGGGGGGGGAGGTGAGGGAAGGAGAAAACAAAGGACATTTGCGCGCCAAGTCAAGCAACTCTCAACAGCATTCCCTGGCTTGCCCCCTTCAACAGGAATCAAAAAATCGTGTTGGACAAACACACATTCATACACACACATCAACACACACCAACAGAACCTCAAATCGAAAAAAAAAATGAAAAACCATCTGAATCACTTTTCGTGCATCACGCGCACAAGATTGGCTCGCATGGGATTGTGAATCAGATCTGTCAGGTTCTCGAGCTGAAGCTTGGTCGCCTCGTCGTCTGGCACCAACTGCTGGTACTCGACAAAGAGCTGCTGCGCGCCGAAAAAGTCGCGAGCAATGTAGGCTTCAAACGCACGCGTGAAAAGCTTGGCTTTAGTGATTTGGTCGCTGGTTGCTTCTGCGACGTGGCAAATGAGCTCGTAGACGACAACTGGCAGCGCCTTGCCCTTGACTGCGACGAGATCCAGAGGCCGACAGACGAAGAAATCTCTAACGTGAGCGTAAGTGTCTTGGGAAATCATAACATACGTGCCATAGGACTTGTTGAGGCCCTCTAGACGCTGCCGAATGAAACGAGGAGCAACCAAGAGGTGAGCTGAAACATGCCATTTCCGCGCAATCAGACACCACACCACACCAACGAACAAAACCACGTACGCTGGCAAGATTCACGGCATCACCGATCGCCGTGTAGTTCAAGCGAGCCTTGGATCCGAAATTGCCAGCAATGGCTTCGCCGGAATGAATGCCAATACGTGCAGCAACTTCCGGGAACCCTCGAGCCACCCACGCTGCAACCCAATCAAGCCATCATCGGCAATCAGCATTCGCAATCACAAAACCCTCAACACAACCAACGCCATGCACACGCACCTTTTCGAAGCTCGGCAAGTCGTCGGTGACACTCGAGTGCAGCACTGCAAGCAAGAACTGGGTGACCCTCCTTGGCAACGGGAACATTCCACAGCGCCATGATGGCGTCACCGATATACTTGTCCACCATTCCTGCATCCAGGAAGGCAATGGCCAAACACAGAACGGCACAACATGAACTCCATCAGTGAGCGCTTGTTCAAATTGGAACTGAAAAACAGCAACAATCAAAAAAGCAACGACTTTGTTTTTGTTCTTGTTTTGTTTTGTTTTTTGTTGCTTACCTCCATGCGAATTAACAATAGTCGACATTTCTTCCAAGTACTCGCCAAGTAGCTCAATAAGCATGTCAAGATCGAGCTTTTCGGAAATCTTGGTAAAGTCGGCAATGTCCGAAAAGAAAATGGTGATAAAGCGCCGATCGCCGCCAAGAGATGCAACCATGTTGTTGTGACCCAGGTATTGGACAACCTCAAGCGGCACATACTTGGAGAAAGACCGGAGGGAGGCACGCATGTGGAGCAGCGCCTTGGAAACGCGACTCACTTCTTTGATGGGCGCATTCAGATCGGACTCGTCCACGCCACTGGAGAAATTCATGTCCGAAAACTCACTCAGTTGTTTGGTGGTGCGCATGAGTTGCCGCGTGACAAGCGTCAGGATCAAAAATCCCAGCAAGCATGAGCCGACCGTGATACCGGCTGCAGCACCAATGGACTCCCCGATCGCAGTGTTCAACCCCTCCAAAAAGACGCTCTGGGGAACGGCAACGATCAAAATGAACTCAAGACCCGTGAGGTCCCGGAAGAGATGAACGGTGGCGAGCATGTCATTGCTCAGAGTGAACGTCTCAACTTGCTGGTAGGGGTGCAATGGTGCCAGAGCTCCGCAGTACCACGAGTAGTTTCCATTCCGAGGACAGCCGCACAGCGCACACAAAGCCCCCTGCGACACCTCGGCAACAGCTTGGTTCACGCTGTGCTGAGCAATGACAAGCGAGCCGCCAGCCTCCAGAGGGGCATTGACCGAGGTCGCAATGAGGTTGGACGTGGATGGCTCCAAAAGCATGGACAGTCCACCTTCTTGAAGGTCGAGACCCTCCATGTAGGACGAAATGCCCGTGAGGAGCAAATCGATCGCGACGACATAGAGGATTTCGCCGGAAACAGGGTCTCGCACTGGCGCAACACCCGAGATACCAGCCTGCACGGGGGACGAAAACGTATAGACCGAAGTCCATGCTGGGGTTGTTGTCGTGATGCCAAGAGCATACCAGGCACGCGAAGTTGCATTGTAAGCCGCCGGAGGGTAAAGGACGTTTGAAGTGTTGTAAACTTGACAGTTCAAATCCCAAGGTAAGCATGTCGTAGAGACGCCGTACGAGTCGCGCACCAAGCCGCCAGAGGGATCGACAATAGCAATCCATGGAGTGTCGAAATTATCTCCAGTCAAGCCTGCACCGACAAAGAGGCCGGTCGGGGTGGCACAGTACAGCAGCGTGGCGTTCAGCATGGCGTCTGTTTGCGAAAAGGTACTCGATATTGCATGTGCCAGAACTGTAATGTTGGGCGATGGCATGAGATGCAGCATGTTGGCGGCTACAGTGGTGGTAACGAGTGGTGGTAGAAGGAGTTCGCCCAGCTGATTGTCAATCGAAACTGCTTGAGCAGCCAGCAAGGCGGCGGCAGTTTTCAAAGTCTGGTCTTTGGAGGCCGTGTAGGTAATAGACACCGAGGTTGCCACGGCTACAATCAGGAAGATGCACAAGAAGAGGGCAATCAATGTTCGTAACGAGCAGCGTTTTCGCCATAGCTTGTGCTTTGACGGATCATTGTTGTGCAGGACCCTTGCGAGATCGACAGTCTCAGACTGCATGTTCCGGTCGTGGATGCCGAATCGGCGCTTAATGTTTTGGAGAAGGTGCTTGGGCATCAACGATGCGCTGTTTGATCTGTCATGCAAAATCGGGTGCAGCGCCGTGACGCGGTACCACGTTGAAGAAACGCTATCTCCTCGCATGTTGGCCAGGCGAACAACAATCTCGCCAACCGCAGACACAACCGAAGTGTTTTGCACGAGAGAGGAGGACGAGAGCATTGCATTTGCTGCGGCAGGTTGGGCGAAGGCGGGGGACGCAGCCACTGACGAAAGGAGGGCAGCAATGCCAAACTGATTTTGGGACTTTGAAGTCCCGCTCAGTCGGGCTGAATGGTGACGAGGCAACGACTGCATCTCGAAGGAAGAATCCGAGCTGGAACCAAGTGCGGATCGAGAGCCCAGCCTGGGAGAGCTGGGCATGGTGGTTACTGCTCCAGCCTCGTTGTTAGACAATGCTGCTGCTGGTGGTGGTGGCAGACTCGTGGAACTTGTTTGAGAAGTGTTGCACTTGATTACGCCACGCAAGATTGGGTAACGGGATCGAGAGGTCGAAAGCGAGCGCTTCGCAGTGGCCGGTTGCAGCGAGGATGCGTCCTTTGGCGCCTCGGCGCGGTCTGCACGTGTCCGCTTGCCATCCCAATCAAAGACGAGAATATCGCGCCAAGTGATGGAGGTGTCGTCAGCAACTGGGGCATTGGCCTGTGCGTGATTGAACTTGGTCGTGCTGGTGGTGCGAACAAGCGCGCTGTCCTTTGGCGCGTGCTGAACCAACGGCACTGTTGCTGCCACTGCCTCTGATGAAGCCGACAGGTGGAGGTAAAACTCGACAAAGGGGTTGCTGGCCATCAGCTCCTCAGAGACATTCGCCAACTGGATCTCGCTCAGCTCGAGCTGCATCTTGGGAACGCTTCTTGAGGCGTCTGCCTGCGTCATCGTGTAGCGGATGGAAAGGTGAAGCACAGGTCGCCGGCCACCATCCGTCGCCTCTGGAGAAGATGAGATGAGATGGCCAAGACACCAGAAATCAGATGAGTGAGTTATCATGACAACAGGGAAGAACAAAACCACCACCCCCAAGAGGTAAAAACTTGCAGACAGACAGACAGACAGAAAGAAACAAGAACAACAAACCGCCTTACGATGCTCGCCAGCAACCACCAGCGAATCTTCCCGAAATGCTTCCAAGGTCGAGTCGTTTCCAATGAACGTGCTTTTTCGCGGCATTTCAAGCAGCATGCTCTGACGTGTCGGGTCGTTCATGCTGTAACGTGTGGTGTCTACGTCGACAGTGTCTAGTTGATTGATGGACGGCAGACGATGCAGCGGAACGGCCTTGGGAAGGAATTGATCAACCGAGAAACGGTGCTGCACCGTCACTGGTATTGCTGTCAAATCGGACGAGGCTTTTGCAGCCAGCGGGACATGGGCTTCGAGAATTTGCGCCTGTCCCGTGCTCGAAATGACGTAGGAGGGTCGGCGCTTTTCCACAATGTTGGGCTCGTGCTTGTCCAGAAATCGTGACAAGTCTTTCGTGCGCGGCGCCTTCATTTGAAGGACCTCGTCATCGCTGTCTTCCGCGTCTGAGACGGCCGGTGAGGGCTCTACCGAAGAATTGATCTCTGGTCGCAGGGTTGTTGTTGGCGTGTTGCCGCTCGAGCCATCGTGGTGCAACGACTCCACACCTTCATGGTCTGTCACGACAATGGACGCCATGTAACTATGCCGTCTTGTCATTAACTGTGAGGCAAACCTAGTCTCCGACTGCTGTATTTGGCAAACCAAGTCAATCGTTTAGAGTCGGGCGAAAATGAGGTTTGAGACGACAGCAGAGTGTGAAGTGGTTTCAAGTTCTGAGTCACGCACGGGGTCGGGGCTTCGGTTACGTCGCTCGCTCGCGCTCTCACTCACTCACTCTCACTCACACACACACACACACACACACACACACACACACTCTCTCTCTCTCTCTCTCTCTCTCTCTCTCTCTCTCACACACACTCTCTCTCAACGTTGCTGGTCGATCGATCGCAAAATCAAAGTCCCACATAAACACCCGACGCCAACGAATCGCTGGCAACCAAACCAAATCGTTTTCGGATCCAGGGTTTGGTTCAAAGAAGTCAGTCTCGCTTCAACAGCGTCCGCGCCGTGTTGCGGCTCGCCTTCAGCCCAGCAACATGGGCCACGGCGTGCAAGTGGCAACCCATGCATCCCGCGCTACGGGCCAAGGCGAGCACTCACAAGGGACAAACAACCGAGCAGTGGGTGGATAGGGCGGGTTTCTCTTTTTCATTTTTTTTTTTTTTTTTTCCCTTTGATTTTTTTGATACAGCCATTTGAACGACAATTCGCTTTTCCCTAGAGAACAGGATGTGAGGCAGCGGGGGAACAGGATGTGAGGCAGCGGGGGAAAAACACATCGAAAATGGGCGGCAGGCAAAGGCAAGTTTGCAAAAGGACACAAACAGCTGTTTCGCATTACTTGTTTGGAAAAAAAAAAAAAAAAAATGCGCGTTTTGTTGTGTTTGCTCAGGTTTTCAGTGAAGAAAAAAAAAGTTAAAAACCAGACCAACTGTGCTTTTTTTATTTGGGGAGGGGTTTTTCGTTTTTTTTTTTTTTTCTTTTTTCTTTTTTCTTGTGCTTTTTGTTTCGTTTGGTGTCTCTGTTTCGCCGTTGCTTCAGCGGTCGCCACACGCACAGAGAAGGAAGAAGCAAGTGTGGCAGGCGCAGGGAGGAGACGGGGAAAAGCGGGAAGGGCAAGTTGAGAGAGAATGGGCTTGCTGCACGCGACGGGGTCGAAGAGTAATGGTGACAGATGCGGTTTGGAGCGCGGGCTTTGCTTACAGATGCGGCGAGCGACGTGCCGTCCGTCGGTGTAGAGGACGAGGACGCTGGCAGCAGCAGCGACTCGGAGGTGGTTGCGAGCGCGGCAGCGGCAGCGGCAGCGGCCTCGTCCAATCCGGGCGATTTTGGATCTTGCGCCTGGGTCTCGAGCTGGTGACTCAACGAGCTCTCGTCGGTGAGCTCAGAGCTGTCGCTCGGCGGTGCGGGGTCCAACAGCATCGACCTGCGTGTTGTCATGTATGGGGGGCTCTGTGGCGCTGGTGGTGGTGGTGTTGCGGCAACCCCTTTCAGACCCGTTTGTGGAGAGCACGAATCGAACGACAGGAATATCAAACAAAACTTGGACTGGCGCACGGGAGGAATTTCATTAAAATGGATCTCAAAGCCTTGACAACCAACCCGGGTGATGTTATTGTAAGATAGCACTCCATTGCTCACTGATCGCCACCAGCTTTGAGATGGTCGGGGCGGTCAGTTCGTTACTCGCAACACAGTTTGCAAAACAAGTCCAATCCTGGAAATTTTGATAAAAAATTTATCTAAAAATTTACTCGCTCAAGCTAATGGAGAATGAGTGTATGTCACTTTACAATGAGTGGTGTAGATCTAACAATGTATGTCATTTCACAGGCATGTCAGAGTCCGAGCTCAGGCGATCACAGGCGTCGATGCAGTTGCAATCGCGTTTATGTTTTTTGTTTTGAAGAGTTCATTATTCTTTGGGTTTTTTCTTCGTTTCTCCCTGATGTGCACAAAGCCTCTGATCAGAGTGTGCGTAGTGTCAGGCGATCCGCCCAGAATCGAGGAGTACAGCACGTACTGTCGTCCGCTGAAGGTTTCACCAAGCGACAAAATCGAATTGCTGGGCAGGATGCTCGGACGAGAGAGCATGACATTTACGCTTGACGTTGAGCGCAAGCACCCAGTCCTGCCTGGCCAGACTATCGAGGCAGCCTGGCAGCTTGCACAACAACAGCAGCTACCAGAGAGACTCGCGCTGTTGGACCGTCCCGTGTTCTTTGCTGTGCCTGATGCGAAACCGACAAACGAAGACATGACCTTGGCTTTCCTTGAAAAGCTCGTGGAAAGCGGCGGCGGCCGATGGATGACCGACGAAGAGGCCCAGCAAGCGTATCAAGACGTCTGTGATTCCATGAGCGGGACCTATGTGTTCAAGTGATTGTTGTCCTGTCTCCGCTCGCAATGCATTTGAATGCCAGTGTCAGGCTGAGCTGAGAACCGTTTTTGCAGGGTTTGGAATCCTCCCTGCTGCTCCTGCCGCTGGCTGTGCCTGCCTGTGCCTATGGTCGCTCTTGTCGGGTATGCGGCTGAATTTATGGCGTTCAAGGAAGCCAAGCAAGCCGAGTTTGACGCAGTAGTCGAGATTATAAAAAGGATTATATGCCGACAATCGTTTTGCAATCAATTTTAAGCATGGGAGGTGTGTGCAATTTCGATTGAGGGTACCATACATTTATTTGAGCACACTGGCGCAAGGGAAGGGAGGAGGAGGTCGGGGAAGGGGTCCAAAGGAGAGAGAAAAGAGTATGAAGAATGAGTCGTCATTTTACAGTTCTTGTCTCCGAAGAACCAACCTATAAGAATAGAACAAGCAACAAGACAGACGTTCCATGCAAAAGAATAACTGATGCGATGACAAACCAACTTTCGACAAGCACTGCATAGGACTACAATTCACTCGTCTACCTTACCGCCCAACCAAACTAACATCTCCGCTATGGTATAGACGGTCAGCATGGGGCACTCTCACTGCCCAGACCCGGGTTCGAGTCCCGGTGGCGGAACTTCTTTTTTGGTTTTTTTCCTGGTTTATTTTTTTTTCTTCTTCTTCTCCTTCCTTCGTGAGCTCACTGTGCCTTTTGCTCTTTCCTACTCTTTTGCTTCACACTTGTGGCTGTGTGTTGCTCAGAACGAAACAATGCCAGAGCCATCTACAGTAGCTCTAGTCCTTTTTTTTCGTTTTGCCCCAATCCATGTTTCAAGACGACTTGGACGACTCGGCGTTTGACGCTGAACTGAACAACGACGTGCGGCGACTAAAACAGGTAGGACTATTGCTTTTGCAGCCAAACGGTGACACAGCGAGAGGACGGCGATTGGGGAGAAGGCGTTTTGGCGACTCGACCTGCAGTTTGGCGCGAAAACAGCCACTCTCCCGCCAAAATTCGTTGTTGTTTGGCACTGCTTTCTGCGTGCTGCCCTCAGGCACAGCAACGTCGCTCATGCGGCCCAACCATGCTTGACTTGCGACTGTGCACTTGCCACTTGTCTGCGATTGCGTCGTGCGATTGACGGAGCAGGCGAGTGAACTCAATCCATTTTCGCTCATCACTTGCTTCCTCACAGAGCTGGCTGAACGAGAAGAACGCGCCTGAGATTCTACAATTCGAGTCCGAGCTCGTCAAGGATCTAACTGACAATGTCCAGACCCAGGTAAAAGCCGTGCTGAAAAACTGAAAGCAAACACTTTTGGTCGAGCTCGGGCATCTCTCACTGCCCCATCTCTCGCTACCCGTCTCCCTCGACGTAGATTCGACAATTGTCTGAAATTCAATCGTCGGACGTCATGACCGCGTTTGCAAACAACCTCAAGCGGATGGAGTACGACCGACTGCTTTTTGTCATTCGCAGCTATCTGCGCACCCGGCTGACCAAGATCCAACGACATGCCATGTACATTCTCAGCTCGGCTGAGATGCGCCAGCGATTATCCCCAGAGGAGCTAAGATTTACCCATTCGTACGTTGCTGGTGTTTAAGCGGTTTTTTTTTTGTTTTTTTTTTTTTTTGTTTTTTTTTTTTTTTTTTTGTTTTGTTTGTTTTTCAAGTGGCTTATTGGTTTCTCGGTCGATGCAGCTATGTCACGCTTTCGGAACAACACTACTCGAATTCGTGCTTGCACGACTTTCCTGAAATGATTCAACGGCTGGATGAGGTACGAAACGCTGAAAGTTGCACCCTCTGGCACTACTTCCCTTCCTTACACTCACCCTCAAACTTTGGATTCTTTCGTGCCATCTTCTGCTTCTATTCCCGTATGTTCAACCTCTGCAGAAGGGCATGATTCCAGAACCAGATCTGCAAACCCATGTCTTTTGCAAAGTTATGGAGGATGTTGGCGACGTTGAAATCGAGCGTGCGGATGTTTCCGGTGTCAATTCCGTCACCTTGCTCAAAGGCGATCAATTCCTGTTGCGCTATGAGCCTATAAGGCCGCTGGTTGCAAACGGGTCGGTTGTTTTGCTTTAATGCTTGTAGCGATGCTTTGAATGAAACGCAGCATTGATGTAATTTTCAATCGATGTGCTGAGAATAATAAAAGACACAATGTACATGTACTAAATCGAAGAGTATGCATGCGAGCAAAACCTGTCACAGCATTTAGTCCTTTGGAAGCTGCCGCCTCGCCTCAACTTCCTTCCTTGCACGCTCTTGCTGTGGATTCGAGGGAGCTGCACCAAACACTCGATCAGTCAAGTCCTTGCTCACGAGGACATGCAGGCCGGTGCGTGTCTGGATGGGATTGATCTTGAGATGCTTCCAAACGAGGTGCCACCGCTCTCGGAAGGACAGCCGAACAAGCGGACTCCTTTCGGGAGGGACAAACGCAGAAGTGACGTTGGCCCAAATGCCGGCAAAGTCTGGTGTTGAGGTGCCATCAAAGATGGGAATCGTGGCCAGCGACGAGTACGAGTCGACTAGCAGGTTGCGATGCTGCGGCTCGCCAATGACAATGTCAAAAGAAGTGTAGTTTGTGGCGTGTCGCATCCCTTCCGTCTTGTCAATCTCCCAATATTGCGACATTTGCAAAAACCGTGTCACGCCCGTTTGGGCGGCAAGGTTTGTCACATGCAGCACAGGTCGGGCTTCGCCTTGCGAGCGAGCAGCCATCCTGGCGACTTGTGGACTTGTCTCGGCGTACAGAATGGCTTCGCCGCCAGGATAGTTGTAGGTAGTGCCGAACAAGAAGAAGAGCGTTGCCACCACCGACAACAGAAGGCCAAGGTTGGCCAGCCACTTGAGTACAAGGCGCACAAGCGACCGCACATGCCCGCCAAGAAGAGCTGGAGCAGCAGCAGTCGCAGGTCGGTCAAACGCATTATAGATTGTCTGCAAGCCGAGCGCGGCCGAGAGGTTGAAGAGCGGCACGGAATAGAAAATAAAGCGCAGCTCCTTGTGTGGCAGGAAAGAGTAGCCCAAAACGAAACAGGCCGCCACAACGAAGGGCTGGGAATGCTTGAACGCGCCGACCACGCTGAGCGGATAGGCTACGAGGAGCGCTCGTGGGAGGGCGGAGGTAAAGTACCAGTGGAATGGCATGGTGCCCCAGTTCACCGACTGATTGAGAACCGTGTTAAAGTACAAGACCTCGCCTTCAGGCCACAGCCACCGCCGCCAAAAGACAGAGTCAACCAGGATGGTGAGGGCCAGGCTCGCAATACCAGCTACAATACCAGTGCCCACAAGCTTGGCAAACTGCGAGCCGAATGATGAAGGTTGGGCGGCGGTGTGGGGCTGCGCTCGCGATGCCAGCAGCATAACAACGAGCTCGGACAGAAGCAGCGGTGCAAACAGCACAACCAGCTCTGCACGGAAAATGATGCCGGCAAAAGCAAACCAAGCAACCATTGCCTGTCGCCGACCATCCAACCAGGCTGCAAGAGCCAGCAGAACAAAAGGCAAGGCCATCGTGTTTGGCAGAGTGCGACTCGCGTAAAACAGGAAATGGAACTGGCAGATACTCAGGATGGCGACATACACGGCCGTCCGCAAAGAGTAGCGGCGAGTGATGGCTCGCAAAAACCGCCCAAACGTCCAGGCCACAAACAAGCCCAGAACGATGCGGACGATGAGCTGAGCAGCCAGCTTGCTATGAAACGCGTAGAACGCCGGAATGGCGAATGGAGCCGACATTGCAGCGACGAGGATTGCGCCTGGTGAATCGCACATATTCGAAAGTGGTTTGTCAGAGGTTTAGTGAGTCGGGTGCAAATCTGAGCAGGTTAGATTTGACTTCGCTTTTACCAATGAAGGTTCGCGGGACTGGTCCAGTAAACCGAGAGTGGTCAAACTGATGCTCGACGACACAGTCGACATACTTGAGCCAGTCGGACGGATGCACCTCTGCGACCGACGATGGGATGACTGGGATGGCGCACGATGCTAGCTGGCTTGCAGCGTCCGACGATCGTGCGAGCAGACCCTCGATGTTGTTCACTGGCTGGATTTGCGGCAGAGCAAAGAGCAAGTCGTGGATGGCTTGGATGTTGAAGCTCTCCTCGACCTTGGTGAATGGGCAGACAACGACGTAGAGCACGACGGCCAGCACGACCAGCAGATCAAGCAGGACGTGCTGCAGCTGCGTCGCGTTCATAGCTTGAGAAACAAAGACTCTTTGACTCGCTTTGATTTTGTTTTGTGCGTTTGAATCTCAAGGCAAAAATGATGCGACAGAAGCTGCAACACTCGAGTGTGGTGGATTGGACGGACTTTGGCTCAATGCAAATCCCAATGAAAAGTAAAAAGATGAGTGGATAGGAGTGCCAACATGTGCTCTTTCTTTTTGTATTCGTCTCACACTGGGGCATTACAAATGAAGCAACCATCGACATTGGACCGACTTCTTATTCTCTGCTGAGAAGCAGCGTTTTCCATTTCTCAGTCTTCCATTTCTCAGCCATCGTTTGATTTTCTCTTTTTCCAGTTAGAAACCCGTTCATTGTCGATTGCTTTTTTTTTTTTCCTTGCTATTCATGCCATCCGCAAAGACGCCTGTGAGCAAGAAGAAGGAGGCTCCTTCAGCAGTGGCAGCAGCAGCAGCAGCAGCAGCATCAAAGCCAGTCGCAGGGACTGAGAGCAAGAAGAAGGCGACTCCAACCCCAGCCGCCGCTCCAGCTCGGCCGTCCAGCAACAAGCAGTCTCAACAGCAACAGTCATCCAAGCAGCCTCAACAGCAACAGTCATCCAAGCAGAAGCCAAAGCAAGCGGATGCTGTCATCCCTTCGACGTCGACTCCTGCCGCCAGCGGCAAGAAGAGCGCCGCGCAGGCAGCCGCCGACGCCGCCGAGTCCGACCAGTATGCCGAAGAGTCGTTTGCGCGTAATCTTGCCGTGTCTGATGCCGTGCAGCGCGATCGCACGTTCAAGGCGACTGCACTGTGGCTCGCCAAGCGCCATGCTGCCGGCCTCCTCACCCGCATGGAGCTCCTCAAGCTATGGAAGGTGCGCACCGTTCCCTCCACCGCACACCCTCCCCCCTCCCGAATCTCGAAGACGCAGCCATGGCCATGTGATCCATTCCACTCGACTCGATTGTTGGAGTGGGCAGCCCAAACCTCAAAGGAAAAAGCAGTTTTTGCCTTGGCTTTGTTCCACATGGAGCGGTTTTGCCCAATGCAAATCAATCCCATACAAACTGTTTTTTTCGGGGGCTCGGGCTCAAACAAAAGCCAATGCAATTGGAAATGTTGCAAGAATTTCACACTCAACAGACAGACGGAAACTTGTCTTGTTCTGACTGTGGATATGAAATCACTGGTGCTTTGAACTCCTGATGGGGACTCGTCATCTTGTTGCCACTCGACTCGTCCACGCCTCGTTCACCGCTTGGCTTCAATATGCGTATTCTTGTTCTATTCGCACATCGCTCACTCTTGTTGTTTGATCTTTTGCGTTTTGCGGAATCGTTTCCGAATTTCTAGGGATTGTTCTTCCTGATGTGGCACTCGGACAAGCCGGCAGTGCAGGAACAGACCGCCGAGCGCATTGCAACGCTCGTCCAATCCTTCAAGAGCACGTCTGGAGCCCTTCTCTTTGTGGACACGTTTTTCGAGACAATCATGAGAGAATGGGGCGGGATTGACAAGCTGCGCCTTGACAAGTACTATGTGCTCGTGCGCTTCGTTGTCCGCCAAATCCTCGAAGCGTGCCGCGCTCAGCAGTGGAACCAAGATGTGATGGAGGCGGTGGCGAACGTCTTGGCCGACCGGCCTTTGCTGCCAGAGGAAGGTGTCGAGCCCGTCACCCGTGATCCCAAGGATCGTCGCGTCATGTGCGACGGTTTGACCATGCACCTCGCTGACGTCTTCTTTGGCGAGCTGGCCACCGCTGCTGCCAAGTTCCCCGTCCCGCCCGCAGTGTTTGCCCTGCTGCTCAACCCCTTTTCGCGCCTGCTGGCCTTCTCGCGTCGCCCGCACGTGCTCTCGCGGCTTCAGGATTCCGTTTTCACGCCACTCACAGAGCTGGACGACGAAGTGGATGAGGAAGAGCAAGAGGCTGCACCCAAGGGCAAAAAGCAAAGGCAACGGCCGCTGCGCCCATCGGAGCGTGTGGGCATGAAGCCCAGCGCGGTTGCGCATCAGCTGCTCCAATTCGCAGCCATGAAAACTGTCAAATCCGAAAACCGCCAGCTCTTGTACAAGGTCCGCCGTCAATTCGTGCATCTCATGCCCGAGCACGAGCAGCCCGCCATGGTCGAAGCCCAAGCATTCACCACCCGCCAACTCAAGACCGAGCGTGAGACTGCTGCTGCAGCTCTCGCCGCCAGCACAAAGTCATCTGCCTACGACAGTGACAGTGATGACTCGGACATGTGGGATGAGGGTGAAACTGGACACGATGGTGAGGAGGATGAAGAAGACGAGGATGAGGAGGACGAAGAAGACGAAGACGACGACGACGACGACGACGACGATGATGATGATGAGGATGATGTCCAGCCCATGAAGACAAACGCACCCTCGAACAAACAGCAACCGCAGACTGGCAAAACGCCCGTCCCCGCTGCGAAGGCAACCAATGGCAAGGTTGTCGTGAATGGCAAGCAGCCACAGCCAACCCCCGCAGCCAAGAAGACCGAGACCGCTACTCCTTCAAAGCCCAAGGCCGCGACCTCGACTCCGAAGAAGGCCGAGGTCGTTCCGGCAGCTGCCACACCCGCAAAGGTGGCAACTCCTGCCCGTGTCTCCCAGAAGCGCTCTGCCGAAGAGGCTGTCGCCGAGTCGGCACCAGTTGCGCCCGCGTCCCAGAAGAAGGTGCGTGTTGAAGAGACTGCCGCCGCCGCCGCCGCCGCGCCTGCTGCCAAGACGCCCACCAAGAAGCAAGACAGCAAGACTGCTGCTGCGTCATTCTCTACTCCTCAGCAAGCCAAGCAGGCTGCCGCCAGCACCGCAGCGCCAGCAACCGCCCCAGCCAAGCCCAGCCTTGCTGCTGCCACAGCTACCCCGCGCAACAAGGTTCGCTTTGACGCCAATAAGAACACTGCACAATCTTTCCAGGACAGCCTGAAGGTGGATCCGCGGTTTGTTGCCTTCAGCCCAGACAAGCGACCAGCCTCTCCTCTGCTCAAGGTCACCACACCACGACGCGCCAAGGCCACTGACTTTTTTGACAATTAATGCAGGGTGTGTGTGTTGTTGGTGGTGGTGGTGTTGTTTTTGTTGTCTTCCTTGTGCTTGTTGAACAATATGATTTTTTTTTGTTTTGCCGGTCATCTTCTGGTTTTGTTCCAATTCTTATTGGGGGGGGAGGTTTTGTTACATTTCGTTCAAGTGACTTTCATGTTGTTTTTTTTTTTTTTTTTTTTTTTCTCTATTTCCTTTCTTCCTCTGTCTGAGTCTTTGTTGCGCAGTCTTGACTTTTTGCGTTGCCCTTGTGCTGTTTGGTAGTCCAATTGCTTGTGTTCTGCTCTTCAGCCACTCCGTCCATCCCACCCAACGGATCCACCACTCCTGACACTCACCCCTGGGCGTTGGGGAGTCCGAGCCACAGCCACCTGCCATGCAGTGGTCTTTCGGTTCTCCCCACCACCACTGTGAAGCCAGCGCGTCACCAAAGTCGCCTACTCCTTCTTCCTCGTGTGCCAGCTCTTTCCTGAGGGTCTCGTCCACCTCGCGATCTCTCCGTCCGTGGTCGCCTCAGTCTCACTCTCATCAGTCGATCGTCCCTCCTCTTGCGTCAATCGCTTCAAAACCCAACATTGGCAACGCGTCATGTGTTTGGTTCGTTCATGGTGTTTTTTGTTGTTTTTTTTCATTCCCGCCACAACGTCGATTCTGCGTTTTTCCCGCCAAAACTCTGGCCTGGTTTGGTCCACAAGCTCTCGCGTGGTTTGGGTCGGTTTGACGGAGTCTTCTGCTTTTTTTGTGAGCAGTTGCTTCCTGAAGGTCGCTTTCCGGCGTGGTGCGAGCTGTGCCAACGCCAGAGCGACAGCGATAGAACTTTGGATTCGAGCGGAAGGAAAGGAAGGGAAAAACAAACAACAAATCTGAGCAGAATTGACACGAGAACGTTGCCCTCTGTGTTTGGGTAGAGAGGAATTGCGCAAGTCGAACGAAGGGGAAAGATTGCTGAGATGGATTTGGCGATGCGGAAGCGAGATTGCGAAAGGCGTTGGATGCTAGATCTGACGACGGAACGCCTGCACCGTTGGTTGAGCTGGATTGGTTGTTTTTGGAGACGATCGCCGCTGCGTTTCTCGCGTATTTTTCTGAGACAAATAACGCCCAATACGAAATGATTCGAGAGCAAAAGTATGAAAGGGACCTCCTGGTCTGTCATGCTTTCTCTTGTCACTCTGGAATGACTGCGCATGCTTGAAGCCTCTCCGTGTGCGGACAGATACGGAGCGAACATTTCTCGCTCTCTCACTCTCTCTCTCTCATCCTCTTGATTATGATGATGATGATGATGGCATCTTTTTCTTGCTATGTGACTCACAAAAATTGTGGAATAATACTTT
This sequence comes from Capsaspora owczarzaki ATCC 30864, assembly GCF_000151315.2. Classification (NCBI taxonomy): domain Eukaryota; class Filasterea; order Ministeriida; family Capsasporidae; genus Capsaspora; species Capsaspora owczarzaki. Next base: position 371,504 of record NW_011887292.1, on the reverse strand, counting down.
TTCCCACAGGGCATTTATCGCGTATTGGATGAACGGTTCTACTGCTGCGCAACCTCGTCAACGAGGGCTCGATAGGGCGATCGCTCATCTCGTTGTTGGTATGTTGGAACGGGGTGCTTTTGCCTGTGCTCTAAGGAGCTTATTCTCATCATCATCATCCTTTTGGTGTTGCTTTGGCTGATCTCGCAACAACGAAAAAGGGCTTCTCGACTCGTTCGGGTTTGAATCCACGGCTACTCATTTCCGCCAAGAAGCTCAGCAATCAGGTCTATTAGATAGAGAATCCGCACTCGACAACTCGTCCAGCTTGATACGGCACCTCGAGGAAGAGCCTCGCTTGGTTCATCTGCTGTCCTTTATTGTCGACTCGCGGGGAACAGAGTCCAAAGCTTGCGGACTGTTGCGCCTCGTTGAGGCCTATCTTCAGCTACGCATCGACGAAGCCGCGCAAAAATCCGCCATTGATCGGTTTGGATCGACGCAATTTACGCGAACGTTGCTGACGAGCGTCTTACACTTGGCACACCACGCCTCGGCGATGCTCCCTTCCGACAATGGCTCGCGTCCCAGCACCGCCACGCCGCAAGCTCAGCGGCGAGTATTGCCGAAATCCGCTCCGCAATCTACCGTCAGGGAAATATCGTCGAGGCTTTACGCTTCCATTCAGAGACAGAAAGCCAACTCGACTGCAAAAACACTCGATAACACCGCGGCCAGCGCAAAGCGAAGAGCTGGGAGACCACGCAAGCATCCTCGCCCCTCGTTGACCCAGGAGGAAATGGACTCGCAGATGAATGCCGGCTCACCGGAGCCCGAGCGCCCCGATGAGTTGTCTCTGCCGGAATTCTTCAATGACTTGGATGTACCAGACACGTTCGACCCAAACCACACACTATTCATTGATTTGCCCGTTTCATTGCAGTTCGAACCTGACACGCCAGCTTCGAGTGCTGCACCTGACGATGGTCGCCGAGAGTTTACCCTGAACCTTGCTTTGAACCCCGAACAAATTGCTCAAGCGGCAAACCAACTACAAAATGGCGATGATTCCGTTTTGGAAGAATCTATGACTCGCATGCTGGCAAGCGCCGTGCAGACTGATGGTACGGATG
>NW_011887292.1:342357-370292 GCF_000151315.2 Capsaspora owczarzaki ATCC 30864 | reverse complement strand
GTGGTGGTGGTGGCGGTGGTGGTGGTGTTGTTGGTGGTGTTGGTGGTGGTGGTGGTGGTGGTGGTGGTGGTGGTGGTGGTGGTGGTGGTGGTGGTGGTGGTGGTGGTGGTGGTGGTGGTGGTGGTGGTGGTGGTGGTGGTGGTGGTGGTGGTGCTATGTTGGAATCACTTACTGACGAAAATCGTTTGCTGTGACTGTCTTTGGGTTTGTGTTCTGCAGGCTCCTCGCCGTTTGCAAACTTGAACTTTAGTCGCTTGCAGACCCCTGTCGCTGCAAATCAACATCAGTCGCGTGAGCGTATAAATCCTGACGCCTTACGCAGTCGCCGAAGACTGAATGCATTCGACAGTGACAATTCAGCGAGTGAATTTGAGCACGCTTCGGCTGCCGAGCAGCATGTTGCAAAGCGCAGCCGACTCGCGTCGACAAGTGCCGGTGTGAACGCCACTACCAGTTCTTCCACGACAGAACCGGTTTTGACGAGCAGCTCTTCTTTGGCGGCTCAAAGTCTTGTTAATTTGGATAATGGCACTGATTGCAATCAGACAAGCTCAGACTCTGTCGCACGCAATGCCAGCGATGATCACGAGCCGGACGCTGTTGGACGCTATTGCAATCCACCGATTGACGAAGTGAAAAATCGGCTTGGCTCTCTGAATGTGGATTTATTCTTGAACACGTTGGATGAAGCTGCTTGAGGCTTTGGTTTGTTAGAAAATGTACATTTTTGACAAAGGTGATGCGCAAGACAAATGATACCCGCGCAAAGAGTCGGCACACTTTCACTGCTGAGCACATCATATGGCTGCCGTAAGCGCAAGAACGATCGCAACTAGACCAGCGCTCAACGAGCAGTCACGGGGGACCCTGCGCACTTCTTCTTCCTCTACCGAACGGACTGATACACGCGCGCGCACGCTTTCTGTGCTGTTTACTGTTATATGCGCATCGGCACAACTCGTGGTGTTAGGCAGGGTCGGAAGGCGATACAGCGGATTACCTGCCGGCCTTTTGCGGAAACAGCAGTGAAGGTTATACCACGCTGTTTCTGAGCTGTTTGAGCTAGTATTGTTCCGCCCAGGTCACGTAAGATTGTGTTAAATATGTATTTTAATCGTAATTTCACTGTCATGGCGATGGAACACTGCGATTGGTAGCATACGACGACTTTGCAGAATGTGATCGAAATCAACTTCACTTTGTGGAGGTACCTTGGCACTTTTCATTCCTGGTGTTGGATGGAAGTCAAGCGCCGGTGCTTATACAGTTTGTGGGACGTATCATTTTTGATGCTGGAGTATTTCCGGATGTTGCGCAAGCTCGACTCTGAGTTCGGGAACACTGGGTTTTGAGAATTGGATTCTCTTGTGGCTTTCGTTGTTTCCATTTCTCGATGATTTCCGATATTCACGCGCCGCAATGACCAGTACAGTATCGTACCCGCCCACTAAAGGCAACACACAACGAGACCAAAACGAGCCCATAGTCAAATCCAGAGCCCTTGACCAGGATTGCTACAAAACCTCCATCAACAACCGAAAATCGTTACGGACAATCGCTGACTGGACGGAATAAACTCTAATGTTGACAAAACAAACACAACATCACTCACAAATGCATTGACATACCATAAATTCACCACGTTAGACCAAGATGAGAACGGCTCATTCTTAATTTCAAGAACAGAACAATGGCTCAACCAGTCCCAGTCAGGCGCGTCGGCATCGTCGGATACGGCTCACTCGGTAAGAACGGTAGATTCAATAAAACCAATCGACAACGCACTACATACAGTACTCATATATGTGTGTGTGCAGCGAGTCAATCGTGCATGGAGCAAAACAAAGGTCACTCACAACTCATGGTCATGGTATTGATTCCCGTTTCCATCCGTGCCTCGTGCTTTTGCCCTTCCTGCCTCTGTCCACCTGCCCCGTCCTGTGGTGGTGTACAGGCCAATACCTCGCAGATGCAGTGCTGCAACGCCCCGACCAACTCGAGCTGGCCTTCGTCTGGAATCGCTCCATCGACAAGCTCAAGGGCAAGGTGCCTGAGGCGGCAATCCTCGCCAATCTCGACGAGTTTGAGTCACGGTACAGTCAGAAATCGAATCGAAAACAAAACATGCACTCGATCTCGAAGCAACCCCCAGAAGGGCATGATGAGTGAGGAGGGGGCTGATAACCAATGTTCTGAATTTCCTGTTGATTGCCTTTGGGCTTTTCGCAGCAAGGCAGACCTCATCGTCGAAGTCTCGCATCCTGACATTACGCATGCTTACGGAGCTCGTTTCCTGAAGGCTGCCGACTACATGGTGCGAAATTGATCCTCCTATCTGGCGCTCTTGCACTGAGCATTTTCTCTAAACCGAACGAATTCATTTTGATTGCTCCAGGTCGGATCTCCCACCGTATTCGCAGACAGTCATCTCGAGTCGCAACTGCGTGCAATTGCCATGTCGGCCGACAACACTCACGGCCTTTACATTCCTGCAGGCGCGCTCTGGGGAGGAAATGACATCCAAAAGATGGCCGATCGAAATACGCTCCAGGTTTGCATGTTGAAAGCGTTGCTTGTTCCACAAAGAAGGTTGTTGAGCGTGACAGCTGACTGTCATACTGTATTTTTTTTTTTTCGTTATCCAATCCCGACAGAGCCTGACAATCACGATGAAGAAACACCCGCTCAGTTTCCAACTGCTCGGACATCTCGTCGAATTGAACAACGCGGCTCTGAATGTGCAGGGCGAAAGCTTGCTCTATGACGGACCCGTGCGTGCACTCTGCCCGTTGGCACCAAACAATGTCAACACCATGGCTGCAGCAGCGCTCGCCGGCCACAATCTGGGCTTTGATAAAGTTCGTGGTGTGCTGATTGCTGATCCTCGGTGAGTTGCACAGTGTTTGGAATGTTTCGTGGGGATTGCTGATGTGACATCTTTTCGAACTCACCTCATCTCTCTTTCGACACGTCGCAGACTTGAGGGGCATATCGTCGAGATTGAACTGACTGGACCCGGAGCCGCTCCCTCGCCTTTCTCCGTCAAAACCTCTCGCTACAATCCAGCCGCTCCTGGTGCCGTGACTGGCAATGCCACGTACGCATCGTTCTTGAGCAGCATGCTTCGCTCAAACGGTCAGGGCAAAGGCGTGCATTTGTGCTAGTGAAACAAGAAAAACAAGTAAAAGATGCGAGGAGTTTCTCGAACGTTTAGCGAGTTGTCAATCGAAGAAAGGCAGCTTGAATACAAGATGGATTGATAGGGCAGAGTCAGAAGGAAGGATGAGAACAAGAGACAAACAACAAGGGGAAAAAAAAAAAAAAACTCGACAAAAAAAAGAAACCCGACAAAAAAAAAACAGCTCCGCCACCGGGACTCGAACCCGGGTCTCGGCAGTGAAAGTGCCGCATGCTAACCGTCTATACCATGGCGGAATTGGATGATCAGCTTTGGGGCAAAGTTGAAGTGGTTCCATCGCAAAACCAGACAAGACACCAACCGAAAAAAAGTAAAAAAAAACGCTCCGCCACCGGGACTCGAACCCGGGTCTCGGCAGTGAAAGTGCCGCATGCTAACCGTCTATACCATGGCGGAAATCGCTTGTTTGCGCCCTGGGCAAAGTGGAAGTGGTTCGGTTTCATCGTTCACAGCAAAGAGAAAACTCCAAGTTTTGCTTTCATTCACCAAGACGAGCTCGAGCTTTCGAACGTGCAGCAATTTCTTGTAATTATGTTGGCAAACATGTCAGCGCACAGGCAAAAAAAAAAAAAAGAAAGTTCCGCCACCGGGACTCGAACCCGGGTCTGGGCAGTGAGAGTGCCCCATGCTGACCGTCTATACCATAGCGGAGATGTTAACTCCCTTGGGCCGATGCTTATGTGAGCCAAAAGCGTGGTTGAGCCAAATTGTGCTTTTGGATTCGAGACATTTTGAACCTCATCGCAATGAAACAATATCGCGAATTATGGTCGCATTACATGCAGAGCGACGCAAGCAGAACACCTCGCAGAATTTTCCGCCATGTGCTAGTCCTTTTCCAGTAAACAGCTGCCCAAGAGAGACAACATCTCCGCTATGGTATAGACGGTCAGCATGGGGCACTCTCACTGCCCAGACCCGGGTTCGAGTCCCGGTGGCGGAACATCTTTTTTTTTTTTTGCCTTTTGCCTTTGCTGGCCTTTTTTTTTTCTTCTTGTGTTGTGAACCTGCGCAGATCGATGCTTCGAGTTTTGGGACTTTGTGGAAATGGTCATTTGGCTTCAAATCTGCTCTTTGTCTGTTTTGCCTAAATTCATGAAACCGAACCACGTCCGCTTTGCCCAGGACCCGAACAGGTAACATCCGCTATGGTATAGACGGTCAGCATGGGGCACTCTCACTGCCCAGACCCGGGTTCGAGTCCCGGTGGCGGAACTTCTTTTTTTTGTTTTTTTATCGGATTATTTTTTGGCATTCTCTTTTCTTTTTTGCAGTTCTGAGCATCCGAAATTATCAAACACACGACACTGATCACAATGGTGGGTCGCTCATGGTACTCTGTCATGAGCACGCGTTCAGAATGTGGCATTTATTGGCTCGCATCATTTTTGTGGACGATCGTCTTTTTGTCCACTTTCGCCATGATTGCTCGAAGCAATGCTGGGTACTGTTGTCAAAATGCAAGTCTTCTTTACAGTCGGTGTTGGTCCAACACTGAACGCCCTGCTTGATTTGAGCGACAAAATTGACTTCAATCGCCACTCCACAGATCTGCCCCCCCCCTCGCCAACCTCAACCAAAAACCAACAAAACAACAACACACAGAAAACCACAACTCCAACCAAAATATCTCACTCCTGCTTTGACGGTTCTATTCCAAATGTGGAGAGCGGTCTGGTCGTCGTCCTGCAATCTGGCTGGACGCTTGCCACAACCCGCCGCGCAGAGGTTGCTCACAATCAACAGCAACCAGCTGGCCTCGAATCACTTTGACTACCAGTCTGAGCACGCTCCACGGATATATCGTGGGCAACACAGCTCGGCGCATTCAAACAACCACTCCAACCACTCCAAGCACACTCACGCCAAGGGCAATCTGGCATCCACTCCAGTCCAACCACTCGTCCAGGCACACTCCAAGAGCGCACTCGATCGTGTCATTCACGACGCGGCGCAGCACCCGGACGCGTTCTGGCTGCGAGCTGCCAACCACAGCGGATTGCACTGGTCCAAGCCGCCAACCATTGCGAAAGTGCTCAACCCGAATGGCACGGCCGCTTGGTTCCCGGATGGCGAACTCAACACCTGCTACAATGCCATCGATGTTCACGTCGAGCAGCATCGAGGTGCGCAGGTCGCACTCATCCACGATTCGCCAGTGACCAAGTCTGTAACCAACGTCTCGTACACGGAATTGCAAGAGCGCGTGGCAACCTTTGCTGGCGTGCTTGCTCGGCATGGAGTTGGCATGGGAGATCGGGTATTGATTTACATGCCAATGGTACCCGAGGCCGCCATCTCGATGCTTGCGTGCGCGCGACTTGGCGCCATTCACTCGGTTGTGTTTGGCGGGTTTGCTTCTCACGAGCTTGCCACTCGCATTTCCGATTGCCAGGTACGATCGAAAAAGCGTTGCGTATGCGCGTGTGCATAAGGCCGCGGCGCGGGGGGGGAACGCTGAGAAGCAACCGAGAATGCTGACTGAAATTTTTACTACTGCTCTGATTATCGATTGCAACAATTTCAATGTCACTTTAGCCGTCAGTTATTATCACTGGGTCATGCGGCATCGAAGGCGCAAAGATCATTCCATACAAGCCGTTGCTGGACCGAGCCATTGACCTCGCCACACACAAGCCAAACTCGGTGATTGTGTTTCAGCGACCCATGAGTCGAGCATCTCTTGTTTCAGGCAAGACCCCAAAACGACTGAAATGTCAATGTAGCTGCGCTCTGTGGATCTCACGCCGTTTGAACTCACTTTTTTTTTCCAGGTCGAGATTATGACTGGACAGCCGAGGTGGAGGCTTCTCAGCCGCACGCTTGCGTGCCAGTACCCTCGCAGCATCCGTTGTACATTCTGTACACTTCTGGAACAACCGGTATGTCTCATTTACGTCGTTGGGACTTTTTTCTTTTAATTTTTGTCGTGCGGTATGCGACTGTTCGTTCTCACTGGGTTGTTGAATCACTCCTTCTTTAACGCACAGGCGCCCCAAAGGGCATTGTGCGCGAGAGCGGCCCTCACGCTGTGGCTATCAAGTGGTCCATGACCAACATTTATGGTCTTCGGCCCGGAGAAACCATGTTTGCCGGCTCGGACATTGGCTGGGTTGTCGGCAGCTCGTACGTTTGCTATGGCCCGCTGTTGAATGGCAACACTACCGTCCTATTCGAAGGCAAGCCTGTGGGCACTCCAGACCCTAGTACCTACTGGCGCATTGTCGACCAACACAATGTCAATGTGATGTTCACATCGCCGACGGCGCTGCGCGCGATCAAGCGTGAGCAATCCGACAAGCTCGTTGGTGGCTACGACACCAGTCGTCTTCGGTCGCTATTTGTTGCTGGAGAGCATTGCGACACCGACACACTCAAGTGGATTCAGCAGATGCTGCAAAAGCCGGTGATTGACCATTGGTGGCAGACCGAAACTGGCTGGCCGATGGCGTCGCTGTGTCCGGGCATCCAGCACATGCCAGTGCGCGCGGGCTCGGCCGGCAAGCCTGTCCCTGGCTACACGATTCACATTCTCGATCAAAAGACTGGCCAGGTGCTTCCGGAGCCAAACACGCTGGGTGCGATCGCCGTCAAGTTGCCAATGCCGCCAGGTGTGGTCACCACCCTTTGGAACAACCAGAAGAGGTTTGACTCGACGTACTTGTCATCCTATCCCGGTTACTATGACACGGGCGACGCTGGGTATTTTGACGAAGACGGGTACTTGTACGTCATGGCGCGCACCGACGACGTGATCAACGTGGCCGGGCATCGCTTGAGCACATCCGCGCTCGAGGATGTCATTTGCTCGCATCCCGCCGTCGCCGAGTGCGCTGTGGTGGGTGTCAAGGACCGTTTGAAGGGACAGCTGCCCATCGGGCTTGTCATTCTCAAGCAATCATCGGCCTCGGCTTCGCAAAGTCTTTCCCACGACCTTCAACGAATGGTGGCGGATCAAGTCGGCGCATTTGCTTGCTACAAGAACACCATTGTCGTTGAGAAGCTGCCAAAGACACGCTCTGGCAAAATCCTGCGCAAGACAATCCGACAGATGGCCAATCACGAGAAAGTCGACATTCCTGCGACGATTGAGGATGCTGCAGTCCTTCCCGTCATTCAGCAAATCCTCCACGATGCTAGCGATGTCAAGCCTCCCTCGTCGCATCACTGATAGCCTTGATGGTGGTGTAGATGTGTGTACAAATTGAAAACAGTCACTGTCACCTCAAACATTTATTCCGAGTATCTTCTCAACAAGACAAAAAAAAAATCTCCAAAAACACTGTGCAACGTTCAGGCAAACCAAATTCGCATCGGCAACGACAAAATGGCAACAATGACTAGGCAATTTCCAAAAATAATGGCCAGCACCTCGCTGTAGTAGCGAGGGTTCATAAAGTTGTCCACAAACGCTCGAGTAATCACCTTGTAATGCTGCGGAAGCTTGCGCTTGATGATGACCTTCCCAAAGAGCAAGGCAAAGACCAAAAAGACAAAATTGCAGGCTGCAAAGATGACACTATAAGCATACTGCCGCGGAGTAATGCCTTGATGCTCGGTATCAGTGTCCATGCCGCGAACCGGGTGAGTCGAGTTCTCGGCAAACGGGTAGGACTGCGCGTTGACGCCAAAACGCAAGACGGGAGAGATGCTCAAGTAGAAAATAATGCCACTCATTTGACTGAGCACCTTCCACAAAAAGAATCGTGTTTGCCGACGCAGATAGCCAGTTCGATTGTTCGAGTGGCCTCGATCGTTCGGATCCTCCGTTTCAATTGCGCGGTTCCCAGGAGTAGAGTGACATCCTTTGCAACATAGGACATTCTTGAGAAAGTCCTTCACCCAGATGCGAAAACGGAACCAGCTGTAAACGAGCAGCAGCAGCAGCAGCAGCAGCAGTCAGGTTGTTGCAACAGCAGCACCGCGTTCAACCATCCACATCCCCTCAGTGCGGAACCTTACTAGGGAGTCAGAAACAGCAGATACGCCACATTTTTGAAGAACGAAACCAAAAAGAAGACTGCATATGTTCCGGCGGGTTCACTGACGTACGGGTATGCCATCGTGATAAACTGTCGCGGTCGAACAAGGTGATGCACGAGAATCAGAATCACATTTTTCTTCAAGCCCAACCATGTGAAAGCAACCACAGGTCTCATGACCCGACATACCACATCGGGCAAGTGCTCAACCCACAGGCCCGAGATCAGCATGGCGCTCTCGAGTGGGAAGGGATCCGTGAGAGCAAGCAGAATCTTCTTGAAGATGAAGGCCACAATGCCAATCATGACAACGAGAACTCGCTGAGCCACATAGTCTCCAATGTTGATGAAAAGCACAAGGACGGTCAGGCAGCCGATGAAAAGAACCACTGCAAGCATGACTTTCATGTACTGATACACCGCCGCGCGTCGAGCCACGGCAGCCTGATGGAGTGACTCTCGAGCAAGCTCCATGTCCACAGGAAGGTCGTCGTCGAGATTTGCGTTCGCCTCAGTGGAAGCGAAAGATGCGCGGGGATCCACGGATGACAAGTTTTCGTCTTCCTGAGTCGGTGGATTGCCTCCCTGCGTCGGTGGGGATGACGTGTGGTCGCCAGTCTCGACATCTCGGCTGGGGTTTAGCTTTGCATGTGCCATGCTCTCGGAAGTCGCAAACTCAATTTCCACATCGTCGAGCCAAGATTGCGAAAGTGTACTGCTCTTAAGCAAGTGCGCGCGTGCCCAACGCTCCTCTTTGTCGCTCATGCCAGAGGCCGGCCCTTGATCTGCGCGAGGAGTTGGCCCTTGGGCTTCGCGAGGCCTTGGCCCTTCAACCAGATTGCTACCAGGGAGAGAGTCAGGCGATGGCGTTTCTGGAAACGACAAGGGCTGTTTGCTTCGAAGGTGCGACCATGTTGATCGTTGAAAGTACCAGAGCGCTGAAACAAACATAGTAGCAAACAAACAAACAGACACAAACCACAGTGAATTTCCAGTCCACGCAAACTCAAGCACGGGGTTCCAATTGCTTACCGCAACATGTGGTCATGAACGAGATGCCAATCGGAATAAGTCCTATAAAGCTAAACTCTCCAATCAACCAAATAATCACTGCCATGACGGCCACTTCGACAATGTAGGTCAAGGCAATGACGGGAAGATACAGCTGCATCTTGCCAAGGCCACGACACTCTTTGATGCAACCAGTGAAGACAACCATGTTGAGATACGCCCAGAACGTCCATGTGAGCGGGTTGATCACAAACACCCAGACTGCCAGCTGCTCGAAACGATTTTCGTCGTCCAAATCTCCGAGCGGAATGACGCCGTAGACCACAATGCTGACAGCGCTAGGCACCAGCGTGGTCACAGCCAGCAGCCAGGCGACAGTGGCAGGAGCGTTCGGCATGTGTGCAGCGACAAGCAAGATGAGATTGGAAAAGCGATAGCCCGACTGCTGAATCCATCGGCCGGCGCGCGATTTGGCTGTGCGGCGTAGAAACCCGCTAGCAGCATTAATGGCATCCGACGAGTCAAAGCTCAGCCCGCTCCATCGGCTTGGCGTGGAACTTGGCGAGCTCATCGGACTTTCGCGCATCTCCTCCGCGCTCAATAAAATCCCGCTGTCTCGAGTCGACGGCCGAGCACGAGCTGTTGAAAAGACGCCTCCAGAGAGAGCCGGATGTCCATCATTGGCAACCGTGGGCATCGAGGTCGGCGCCTCGGAGGTCGGCGATTGTGCTTCATGCGCGTGTTTCGCTTGTTTTGGCACAACCGGAACAATGTCGGGCTCGCTGGCAAACCGAACGATCGATGAAGCGGGCGACGATTTGTCTGATCTGATCATCATACCAGACGCAGAGCTACCCGGTCCGAGCCGCGGGTGCTCGGACGGCGTCGAGGCGAATGGAGCGTTGTTCTCGGCGCCGATCGTGGCTGGCAACGGAAAACACATCGATTTGTTGGATGTGAGAGATTCGATTGCAGGTGCGCTCTGACTTCTTCCCCGCCGCCCTGCAACAGAGTCTGGCTGATGGGTGGTGGTGGCTGTGGTGTCCCAAGCGTCGGTGGCACCGTATCGGTGGACGGGGTCGCGCGATTGCAGCAACGGAGAACCGGGCGCCAAAATGAACGCCGTTCCCCGCTCCGCGTCACCTTCATGGCTGCGGTTCGGCTCGCCGGTCTTTTCAGCAGCGTCGGGTAGCGCCGTCACTTCGTTCGACTCGATGGAAGGCAGGCTCACAGTCCGTGTGGGCATTTTCTGGTCCGACACAGCGTTTTCCTCGAGTATTTTGGGAGTTTTGTTGAGTTTTTTTTTTTTTTGAATTGTTTTTTGTCTGAGCGAATCGCTGCGTGACCAGAATCACAGAGCAAAAAACAAATTAACGGCGAAAGGATTCAAAAACAAGGAACAAACGAAAACAAAGGGAATAGGACTGACTTTTAAGCATGATCAGTTCTGAATCGCTCACAATGCTGTTCGGGCATCGCTACATGGCACATGGGCCCCCAAGCCAACAGCCCGATGGAAGGGCATGATTTCAACCTTTCCGTTCAATGACGCTTTTCTTCATCAAAAGTACTGCACTGCGTGTAGTGCGGCGATTGAAAATCGGACGAATCTGGCATTAACACTTGCAAAAATTTACAATGGACAGCTGCTACTGCATGCTCAGCAAGTGAGCAGTGATCTTGCGCAGACCATCACACAACAACAAGCCATTCGCTGGTGGAAGTGCTATTTGAATGGCAGCAGTGGCTGCCTCGTTCAGAAGACCGCTCGTGTACACACTTCCCGTCCAGGACTCGACAATGGGTCGCTGAAGGGCTTCTCCTGTGCTTGCTTTGAGACAGAGCACGGATCTCGACGGGCGAGGCATTTTAATGTCAATGGATGTGTAGTTGCACCCGGGCCAGGTCGTGATTTCGCCAGCCAGCTCAAGCGGTGGCCGACTCGAATCGGGCCGCGCCACATCAGTGCCATTGTCAAACATGTCGATGAGGCTTGCAACTTGCACTCGTCGGGCCACGTAGCTATTCAGAAGAGTAAACATTTCTGTTGAAAACGCCTGTGGAAACAAGAGAAACAGTCGAAAGGAAGAGACGGGCACGAAACAAATGCCCCCTTTCAAACCGAGAACACGACGAGTTGTGCGCTTTGACCAATACCTGCAAATCTTGTGGAAGATACCTTTTAGCGAGACTGTACAAGTCGATAAAGCTGGGGATGGTGTGCTTGACAACTTTCACTGCATCCTCGCCTCCTGCATCCGAAGCGCCCAGTGACACAATGACATAGTAGGTTTCAAAGTATTTTCCTGGAAGATGGTGAATCGATTTCATGACCCAGATGCGCAATCGGAAGTGTTCAGCAGAAGAGGGTAAGGTGAGACACAGCAGACACGCACAGGGCTACGCGTGACCAGGCCGTACCTTTGTGCGATGTGTCAAATCGCAGAGCTACATGATGCGTATCGATGGCAAACGCAGTTCGTCCACTCAAGCGGTATGCAATGTCCAGCTGCGGATGCCAGCAACAACAACACAAAACAACGGAAATGTTATCGTCTATCGGTTGACTGCAACCTCAAAAAACAACCGCGTCGACAGGCAGCCCAATGCAAATCTCTATCAAAGCCTGACTGACCTCTTGCGCCTGTGTTGCTTGTGCAGAATTGCCGACAACGGCTTGCTGCAACTCTGCTGGAATCTCTCTGGACGATTCATCGCCTTCCGCATCTCTTCCCACGGCCTTCCCAGGTCCCGAACGTCGTCCTGTTGGACCTGTAGAGAAGAGGTCGGCGGCTCTGTGTTGGGTGGACGCCAACGACGACGACGACGACGGCAGTTCGCCTTTGGCCAGCACATCTGCGAGGGTCATGGCCTTGCGATTCTTGGCAATTCGGTGCTTGAGCAACCGATGCCGATTGAGCAACTAACAAACAAAACCCCACCGCAACAAACAAACAAACGCAAGCAGATGGAGGTCCGCGTTATGAGCGACCGAAAGGGCCAACAAGAAAAGCGCGGGAAAATCGACTCAGTTTTGAATCCGTTTTGAATCCGTTTTTGCGTTTGGGGCTTTGTTACCTTGTCTCGTTCGGCACGCAGAAGTGCGATGCTCTCGTGATTGCGCTTGATTCCATTCTGGAGCTCGACCAAGCTGGAGAGGCGCAAAGGGGAGAAGGAGAGGGAGAGGGGGAGGGGAATGAGAGGGCAATGTACGACCATACAACACCTTTGCCTCAGATACGCTCGCTCCAATACCCTTGCAACAACAACATGCTGCTTGGGCTTTTGGTTGTTGGGGGGGGGGGTTTGTTACCGTGTGGACTGACTGTGCAGCGCATCCAGCTGCTGGAGCGTGCCTTGGTCGATCGTGTCGTGAATGGTCGCAATGCTTGCCATTCTGACCAAAGCTGAATGAATGAATATGACTGAGTAAAAGGATGAGATGAAGAAGTCCATTGTGTGTTGGGTAATACTTTGCCATGCCACTTGTATTCGAGTTGGGTTGAAGGCTGACCATCGAAATCGAGCCAGCGAGAATTGTTTGATCGTTTGAAGCTCGGCTTGGCGCAGTTCTTCCGCTCGAACGAAGAATCCTCCTGACATGAAATACCCAGATTGCACGAACGATGTGTGTATTGTGTCTCAGGAGTCCTCTGCTGCTGCGTGGTTGGCTCTGGTTGTTCAATCCTTCCTGCATTTCAAATCCTTCAACCCGCATTCACTGCTTTGCACTGCTTTGCAACCCGATTCCAATTCCATTGACTTTGTACTGGATGTGTGCTTTTTTTCCAAATTCGAACTGGAGCTCATTTCACTTTCCCCCCAACTAAACAGCGATGGGCAAGGACGCAAAGAGCCCAGCGAAGGGCGACGATGCCAAGAGCGCAAAGAGCGCAAAGGACGCTGGCAAGGGCACCAAGAAGTCCAAGGCGGCCGAGAGCAGCGACGACGACGACGACGCATCGGTGAGTGACAGTCCGCAGTCGTATTGGCAGAGTGAGTGTGAGTGAGTGAGTGAGTGTGAGTGAGTGAGTGAGTGAGTGTGGCGAGTTGGGCAAACAAAAAAGCGGTGACTGTTGTGGGTTTGTGCCTCTCCCCTTCTTCGCTGTCTCTGTGGGTTGCTGGCTTTTTGGCAACAACAAGCACACTCCCGCTTGCACTCTGCTCTTGTTTGTTGGGGTTGTCTTTGCGTTGAGCCTTTTTGTCGGTTTCTCACAGTTGTGTTGTTATTGAATATTATTTTGGAATTATTTTGGATTTTTTTTTTTTTTTTTTTTTTTTTTTTTTTTTTTTTTTTTTTTTTGCGCTTCAAACGCGACCCGCTGTTTGTTTAGGATTCCGATGATGAAAGTAAGCTTCCCTCTTGTTTGTGTTGCATTGGCTGCATTGGTTGCATCGTTGCATTTGTTGCGCTTTGTTGTGACGTTGTGGTTTTGCTGTGGTTTTGAAGCCAAAAGTCACTACACAAATTGGATTGGTTTTGTATTTGTGGGCCGCTGGTGCTGATCGTACCAGAGGCCAGAGAGGGAAGAAGCAGAAGAAGAAGCAAAAGAAGAAGAAGAACAACCTCACAGCAAATAGTAATGATTGTGGTGATGGTGATGGATTGCTCAACCAAGGAGCCGGAAAAACCTCACGAATCTGCTCTGATTTGCGCTGATACTTTGAATCTTTTTGTTATTTTTATTTGTTAGTTTACTGTTGCGGTCTGTTTGGTTGAGAAATTGTTCCGAGATTCAAACAGAAAAATCTCAAAACACAAGACTCTCCATCTTTTATCGACCCCAATCGTTTGAACTTGCGTTTGGGAACTGATTGTATTGATTTTCGAATGATTCTTGGCTGATAGTCTTCAAGTTGGAGGACGAAAACAAGGCGCTGAAGGCATCCATCGCCACGCTCAAGCAGGAGGCCGAGGCCAAGGACAAGGCTCACGACGAAGCCAAGAAGGCGGTCGAGAAGGAGCTGGAGGAGGTCAAGAAGACGCTCGAAAAGGTCAAGAAGGAGAACGAGGTTCTGCTTGCGAATGTGGCCGCCAGCACTGCCGCCAAAAACACGCAGAGCAAAGGCACGCTCAGCCTGTTCAAGAAAAAGTCGGAAACGGAAGCACCCGCCCCGGCCTCCCCGACACCGGCCTTTACCAACCCGTTCGAGGAGGTTGAGCGGCTGCGTGGCGAGCTCGCCAAGTTTACCGACATGACCGGAGAAATCACCCTTCTGAAGGAGCGCGAGGTTGAGAAGGACTCTGAGATTGCCAAGTACAAGGAGGAGCGCGAAAAGCTTCGCTACGAGCTGCAGCACCTGCGTCAGCAGGTTGGCAGCTTCAAGGCTGCGAACGAATCCGAGGAGGATGTGGTATGGCCTTTGTTGTTTTGTGGTTTTTGTGGATTTTCAGTCCTTGCTCGTGTGTGCAGGTCGGTTGAATCGCTGCCCCAGGTGCTCATCTTCCGTGTTTTGATCCGATGGCGTTGCATTCTCGCGCGACTCATCTCATTTCGCAGCTCAAGCGAAAGGCAGAGGCAGAGAGCAAGCGGCAAGCAGAGGAGGCTGCCAAGAAGAAGGCTGCAGAAGACGCCCAAAAGGCTGCCGAGGCTCAGAAGGCTGCTGAAGAGGCTGCCAAGAAGCAGGAAGAGAGCGACGAAGAGGATGACCCCGATTTCATCTCGACAGGTTGGTACAAGTAGTTTTTGTCGAGACACAGCCCGTCAAATGCTCTTGGTTGTTGCTCATGCTACTCGTCTACGTGCTTCACAGAGGCTTTCGAAATCTCGATCGGCGATGACCAAAAGGTCAAGCTGCAACTGTGGTCGGACAAGCTGCACAAGTTCCTGACGAAGGACTTGCCAGACGCTGGCGAGGATGCTGGCGCTCTGGCGAGCGTGCTGAAAAACTCTGCCAAGGTCACAAAGGACATTACAGCCCTGTCGCGCAAGATTGCGCCGCGAGAGTTCCGCACCCGCAACGCGCTCCTGCAAAAGGCCGTGCAGTGTGCGGACGAGTTCAAGACTGCCACTCTTGACTTTAGCGATCACATCAACCAGTTTGTCGCTGGCAAGATCAAGAGCAAGAAGGTCGCCGAAGCCGGCGCTGTTGTTGCGAAAAAGGCACGAGCCCTGAACGATTACTACAAGACTCTTCCGTGAGTTATCGACGAGCCCAGTGATGAAAAGGGACGCCGGGTGGTGTTTTCGAGGGGTGACCAATGATGCTCACTTTGTTTTTTATCATTGTTTGTTTTTGTTTGCTTTGTCTTGTGTTTGCACAGTGAGGACTAACCCTTCGGTGGCTTCAATACTTCCCATTGTCGAGTTTCCTCGAGGGGCCCCAGTACATATTGTCGTGATCGTCGATATAACTGCTTGTCGTGTGTGATTCCAAACATGTGCGAACAGGACATGCTGATTCAATGATGATGGTAATTGTGCAAGGCACGTTTTATTGGACAGGAGAAGTGTCTCATAACAAAAAGCACTCGTCTCCTCCACTCGGTGGAGCGTTGGGAAACAGCACGAAAGCGTTGAATATTACCATCGTCATGTACTTGAAACGGGCGAGATTCACGCCAGCGTCACCTGAAGGTAGTAAGTATCCTGCTTAACTTCGGCACACTCTCCAAGCCGGGCAACGCCACGACCGGTGTATGTTCCTTGGCGTCGGCAGCCGAGCAGTTCAAACACGCCGTAGCCGACAGTGTTGTCTGACAGGAGCGTGAACTGAACGAACGACTGGCTGGAGCCAGCGCCTTGCAGGTCGGACACGAACTGGCACAGGCCACTCATAGCGTAAATCGTACTTTGAGACGCAGGACGCGAGCAGGAAGGGTTGGTAAAGAACACAACTCTGAGCTGCTTGGCTTGGACAACGCTGTTCACTATCACGAAAAGCGGTGGACTGACTTGAGGCAGCAGCAGCGTGCACGCGCCATCGCTGGTGGAAACAACGTTACTCCAATCTCTCATGCTCGAGGTCGCGTTGACCAGGAACGGCGACGAGCTGGTGGCACGGGTGATGGTCATCCGGCCAATGTCTTCATAGCCGGGCGCCCACGGCACATTGTCGCCGTCAACAACCACATTGCCGTTGTTGCAACGGTCACAAGACGTGCCCATGCGGTAAAAGTACCAGTTGGCGTTGGCCGCAGCCAGGGCAGCGAGCGAGAGCAGGACAAGAAGAACAAGCCTCATCGCTTTAAACAAACAAACAAACAAAAAAAACTGAGATAGGATACTTGTGCTTGTAGATCTACAGCGAGATGGATGCATTCAAACAAAAAAAAAAGATTGTCGTGCAATTGCGAGCAGCTCTGAGGTAGCAGCTCTAGCGCAACATTGTGATCGAGTTGAGGCTTCAAAAATGAATGTGTGTCTGTCGGTCGGTCACTGCGTTCTGCGCTTCGTATATGCCTCCGGCGGTTTTAATCCATCCACTACCATTCTACTCCCATCCGAAGGCGGTCGTTTTTTTTTTTTTTGGGGGGGGAGGGGTTGGCGACCCAAAAAAAGGAATGAGCCGACACATTGTGGAACATCAGGAGATGGGTTGGCAAGTGCGACAATGAAAATTCTAGCAGAAAACCGGGGCGCAGAGGCGACGACATCCGCCACACACGCGTCTTGGTTTTGGATTGCAGACTGTGGATCATCTGTATTTGGAATGGCTCACTCGCAGATCCATCAGCAAAGTCGGTTATTTCCCTCTCATTACTCTCATCATCAACCGCAATACTATTACCTTCGTAGAACGATCTCTGATCATTGCATGTCTCATGCAGCAAGCTGACATGGCGTCGCACGGGGTCCTGTGGTTGTTGTTGTTGTGGCTGTGATATGTAGTCTCGTTTAGCGCAGTCCGCTCCATTCGCCGTTCGTGATGCTCAGGCGCCAGCTTTGCCTCTGGACCAGCTTGACCCAGCTTGCGTTGAAGTTGGTGATGGTCGTGGGTGTATGAGTGGGGATGAGTCGGGGTGAGTGTTGGAGTTGAATTGGCTTCAATCTTCATTCACCGTGCGAGCGAGAGGACGCGCTCGCCGTTCTGTCGTGAAGAGAGCGAACGAACGAGGCGTATTACAAGTCACCCCCCCCCCCAACTGTGTGCTGCACCGTCCTGGACTGACGGAGGAGAAGAGGGACGGGGATGAGAATTGGCCAAAAGCTGACTAATCTGAATCATTCTAGATGGCCTCCGCACGCACACCACGGCAGCGCGAGCTGTTTGAAATCGCCAAGTCTTACAGTTGGGTCAAGTAGGTATCGTCCAAGAAGACCCCAGGCGTGGTCGTAAAACTTTGCGCTGACTTGTTTGGCACGAAAGCCTCAAAAGCTCAGGGATTGCCGATGAAACTGCTGTCGTGATTGCCGAGGGTCTCAAGGAGAATCGCAATTTGCAGATGCTTGAGTAAGGCAGTCAGTCGCTCGAAAATGAAGTCACTCAAGGACGAGATCTGACACGAAATTGTGTCAACTACTGTCTGTAGTTTGAGTGACAACCAGATTGGCGACGCGGGGGCACAGGCAATCGGAGCTGCGCTTCGGAAAAAGACAAAGCTATCTGTTCTCCTGTACGTTCTGGGTGCTGTCATGAGAGCCGGGGAGGTTCTTGGGCGCACGGATCTCACTTGAGTGATACATTACAGCCTCAGCAATAACAAAATCGGAGAAACTGGAGCTCGCGCCATCGCTGAAGGCCTGCAGACGTCCACTGCGCTGACTCAGCTCGGGTACAGTCGAACGTTTTTGACTGTTGGTCGCATCTCCAGTTTCGCTCACGAGTGGCTTGTTTCTGATGTTTCGTTTGAGGTAGGATGCACACCAATCAAATCGGCGACGCCGGTGCGCAGGCGATCGGACCTGCGCTTCGGGACAAGGCGAAGCTGTCTCTTCTCCAGTACGTTCTGGTGGTGTCGCAGATTTGATTCTTCACAAGACTCTCACATGCGCAACTATGATGCAGCTTGGAGAGTAATAAGATTGGTGATGCTGGAGCTCGTGCCATCGCAGAGGGATTGAAGACGTCGACTACACTGACCAAACTCGGGTAATTGTTGTGGTCGCACGCTTGCTCTTTTGGTCTCGTCTCCAGCATCGCTCAGGAACGTCTTGCTTCTCATGTTTGTCTGACATAGGATGCGCGCCAATCTAGTCGGCGACGCGGGAGCACAGGCGATCGGGTCTGTGCTGCGGAACAAGGCGAGCCTGACTGGACTCTAGTACGTTCAGGTGCTGTAACGCGTCTATTGGGCACGTTCTAATTCGGCCGATTTTGATTGCAGCTTGGACAAGAACACGATTGGTGATACCGGCGCTCGTGCTATCGCTGACGGCTTGCAGACGACGACTGCGCTGACCGAGCTCAGGTACTGTGGTCGCACTGTTGACGTTGAGTCGCATTCCCAGCTTGTCTGAAACACCGCATGTCACTGATACTTGTCTGATGCAGGATGAACGCCAATCAAATTGGCGATGCGGGAGCACAGGCGATCGGAACCGCTCTCCGGAACAAGGCCAACCTGTCCCTCCTCTAGTGCGTTCTGGTTGTTGTACTGTGCCTCTTGAGCGCGCTCTAATTTTGACTGGATTGCCGCAGCTTGAACAGCAACAGGATTGGTGATTCCGGCGCTATTGCCATTGCTGAAGGCATGCAGATGTCGACCGCGCTCATTGACCTGAGGTATTTATAGTTGCAGGTTCTCGCTTTGGCGTCATCTCCAACTTTACTCAAGAGAGTGGCTTGCCTCTGATGCGTGTTTGAGCTAGGATGAACACCAATCAAATCGGCGACGCGGGAGCACAGGCGATCGCATCCACTCTCCGGAACAAAGCCAACCTGTCAATCCTCTAGTACGTTCTGGTGGTGCAGAGGGGCTCTTGCATGCGCTGCTCTAATGTGACCAACTTGATACAGCTTGGACGAGAACAAGGTTGGCGATGCCGGAGCTCGTGCTGTCGCTGAAGGGTTGCAGGTGTCGACAGCACTGACGCGACTCGGGTAAAGTGGTGCGCACGCGGGACTTTGAGTCGTGTCGCCAGCGTCGCTCACGATGGCTTGCTTCTGATGTTTGTATGACTTAGGATGGACTCGAATCGAATCGGCCACGCGGGGGCGCAAGCGATCGCAGCTGCGCTGCGGAATAAGGCCAACTTGTCCAGACTGTCGTACGTTCTTGGTGCTGTCACAAGGCATTGGATGCGCGGCTCTAATTTGACCGGCTTTGGTACAGCTTGAGCAATAACAAGATTGGTGACACTGGAGCTCAAGCCATCGCAGAAAGCCTGCAGACGGCTACTGCTCTGACCGAGCTCGGGTACTGTAGTGCCGCGTTTGACCTTCCGTCGCATCTCCAGCTTTGCTCGATTCTGGCGTGCTTCTGATGGTTGTCTGATATAGGATGCAAACCAATCACATCGGTGACGCGGGAGCACAGGCGATCGGATCTACTCTCCGGAACAAGGCCAACTTGTCCATCCTCTAGTAGGTTCTGGTGCTATCACCGGGGTTATTGGTCGCACTGTCCTTACTGGAGCGGATTCGATACAGCTTGCACAGGAACAAGATTGGTGATACTGGAGCTCGTGCCATCGCCGAAGGGCTGCAAACATTGAGCGCGCTGACGGACTTTAGGTATCGTGGTCGCACTTCTGGCCTTGCATCTCCAGCCTTGCTCAACTATGGCTTGCTTCTGATGTTGGTCTGACATAGGATGAACGACAATCAAATCGGAGACGCGGGAGCGCATGCGATCGGATCTGCGCTTCGGAACAAGGCGACCCTGTCGAAACTCTCGTACGTTCCCATCGTGATACAGGGTTGATGGGTGCGCGGGTCTACACGGAAGAAAGCAATGCAGCACCTTGAACTAACCAAATATTGAACATTTGTTGAAAAAATATTGTCCCGTGTTTCTGCTTGCAATAGTCTATCAAACAACCAGATCTCCTCAAGTGCTGCTCAGCTTTTATCCCAAAGCGTTCCCAAAACTTGCGAGTTCTCGTGAGTTTCACTTGTCTTGTGGGTGTTTATGAGTTGAACGTCGTTCTGACTTGCTTCATTCCAGGGCCGAGAGTCAGCGAGGCAGCTTTCAAGATGCCACCCCTCCTGCGAGTCCATCCGTCATCTCAACGAAAACTGCCCACCTATCGGATACCCCCAGCTCGCCTCTTCCCACGTCTGATTCAATGTCTCAGGATGTTCGCCAGCTCCAGGCGCGTATTGCTCAATTGGAACTAGCTCAGCAAACCACCAACCCCATCAACTCTGGCATTCCGCGAGTGCCGTTGCAAGTTCTGTCGCAAGCAACAGCGCAGTTTTCAGAGTCCAAGCGCATCGGCGCAGGTGGATTTGGCCACGTCTACTCTGGTGTCTGGAGTGGTCAGCCCGTTGCGGTCAAACGGCTTGCAGCGGGTTCGAACCAAGGCGTCGCTCAGTTCGAGTCAGAGCTAGAAGCCCTATCGCGTTTCCGCCACCCGAATATCGTCACCATCATGTGCTATGCTCAGGAAGGCAACGAGCGCTGCCTGGCCTTCGAGTTGATGGCAAACGGTTCTGTTCGTGATCGTCTCGATCGCAAGGGTGGCACGCCTGCATTGAGTTGGGATCAGCGCCGAAACATTGCCACAAGTATTGCAAATGCTATGCACTTTGTCCAGACTGCCATTCCGCGACAGCCGCTGTTCCACCTGGATCTCAAGACGGACAATGTGTTGCTGGACGCTCAGTTCAACGCAAAAGTCGCCGATTTCGGTTTGACGCGCTCTGCGCCGATGCAAGTGGACGGACAAAGCTACGTTCATACCCAGACTGTTCAAGGAACTCTTCTTTATATTTGCCCAGAGTACCAGCACGAAGGCAAGGTTTCCATCAAAACGGATGTGTACTCGTACGGCATGATTCTGCTTGAGCTCGTTACTGGACAGCCGCCCAGCCTCAATCTGATGGCCAACGTTCGACGCGAGCTTAAAAAGAGCCGTAAAGTTGATGCGGTGCTTGACAAGGCGATTGACTGGAGCATTCAGGACAAGGAGGCGGCACAAGCCATGGCGGAGCTTGCTTCTGATTGCCTCGAAACCGTACGAGTTGACCGACCATCGTTTGGCGAAATTCTGAGGCGATTGTCTGGGAAAGAAGCTGCAGGAGCAAATGAGGAAGAGGCTGTTGCAGGCAGCGATCGTGAGTGTTTGGTCTGCTTCAACGCCCCGACCAATGCCAAGCTGATGCCGTGCTACCACGCATGCGTCTGCGTTGCGTGTGCTCAATGGATGATACAGCGTCAAGACAAGTGCATGATTTGCCGAGTCCCTCCGACTTCGTTTCAAGAAGGCACGTTCAACCAGACTTTTGTTCAGTGAACTGCTCTGTGGTTGATGATTGAGAGTGTATTCATCTGGCACATGTCAGCGGAAATAAACTGAACAAAAATCCAAGGTTAGAACAATGTTTGCTATCGTCACAGGCTGTCAAAGCATGGCGCCACTGCGGTGAAAAATTTCAAGCACGTCAGGTCGGCAAAAGAAAAAACAAAGGAAAACAAAATGGCGAGCAACTGCCGAGACACCTTTGAGGGCAAAGTGGTCTCACCCTCATGACTCTCGCCACTCCCGGCAGCACAGAACCAGTTCGTTCAAAAGAGTTCGTGGAGAAGACGAGAGGGGAACACTAAAACAGGTCTCGGCCCACCTACGGTTCTGCCACGCTTATCGACGTGACCTCCAGGCGAGTCCTCTGCTTGACAACCGGCCAAACTCATCGCAAAAACGGAAAAAAACCATAACAGACTGATTCAACCGACAGGTCAAAGTGATTTTTGTTGTTTTTCGGCATCGTGTCGCTTATGGTGAGTTTGGTTCTTTTGATCGAGCTGCATCATAACGGAAGACGCTGTGTTGAGATGACATCTTGCTGATGCGCATTCTCGACCACAGGCTCGCCGCGCCCAGGTCCTTGTTGTTCTTTGACTCTTCATAGGCAAGTACACGACCGTTGAAGACTTGCCAAGTTCGTCGACGGCGAGCCAGACTCTCTCGATCTGTACTGCTGCGTTCTGTTCTGTAAGAGTAAGTGAGATCAGCGATCGCGACAAACAGTGGCAACAGTGGCACAGCATCTCAGTCGTTTGCCGAAATGTTTACACGGAATTCGATGGTTGGCGGTGCGATCTTTGCTGTGCCGCATCGCATTGCTTCCCTCGCCTTGTCATCAAAGAGCTACAGACTTGGATGCAACTCTACTGCGCTTGCGATGCCGCTGCGATATGTCTCGGCAAAGAGCAGGCCGAAAGCCAGTCTTTCAGCAGCCTGCACTTTCGCGCCTTTATTAATGCAAAGCGTGTCGTCTGGCACCGAGCGCACGCTCCACGCACTCTCCAACGAGACATCTGCCGAATCATCTGCGGTAGCGCGAGCCGCGCGCCCGTTTGCGCAGCAATGTCGAAATGCCTCGAGTCTTGGCGGTGTGCCGCCTTCCCTGGATTCGTCCACTCAAGTAGAAACGCGGCCAGAGTTTCGGTATGTGTAGTGATGATGTTTGCATCATTGTGACTCGTCCGGAGTGCAGTTCGAAGAAGACCTTTGTGCACAATCGCTCACTTTGTCTGTATTGCATCACCGACTCCCAGTCTGCACCAGCTCCGCCTCCAGAACTTCAAAAAGTTCGAGGACATAACTTTCACCCTGACGCCCAGCCCCAAGATTATCGTGGGCGCGAACGGCTCGGGCAAGACGCAAATCCTCTGGGCGATTCTCATCTTCCTGCGCGGCCACAACGCTCGTGTCCCCAGCTCCAAGCACTTCAGCAAGGATGTTTTCCGATTCGAAGATGAGCTGGAAGACCTCTTTGGTGATCGGTTTTTTAGAAATAAGTATCAGTCGCCAGATACGCTCGTTCGCGTCGGCGCGCCAAACAAGAAATTCACCCTGACTGGCACGTTCCACGATACCACGTACCATCACACCAACGAGAACGTGATGCTGGAGTATTCGCTGGACAAAGGGCTGCTTCAAGACAAACCCGACAACCACCAGTCGCTCGCCCCAATCCGCTTCGCCTTCATGCCATCGATGTATCAGTGGGGAGCCCTGTCGGAAGAGCGGACTAGAGCCAAGATGTTCTTGACTGCCGGTGTCCAGCATCTGCGCCCCCGGCTGTTTCAGGCAAAAGACTTTGTGAACGATGGGCTCCGTCACCTCGGTCTTCAAGCCACCGTCTCTGCGGTTCGCGACGGCGTCGATGGTCCGGTCACGGCCACTGTCACCGAGAACGGCGTCACCCTTGACATTGGTGCCTGCGCCGGCTCGCTGCAAAAGATTATTGCCATTCTGACGCTTCTCTACCATCTGACGGAAGCCGCAACCATCAAGGCTGCCCAAGACGACGCGCGCGGAAAGAACATTCAGCACGACTCGAACACCTTCGCGCAGCGCATCTTCCTCATCGACGAGCTCGAGGCACTGCTCTATGAAAATGTGACGGCCAAGCTCTACGAGTTTCTCGTCAGCACGTGCGCCCAGCACAACATTCAGCTCATTGTCGCGACCAACTCGCGCGCCATCATCGAGCCGCGGCTGAACACCAAGCGTGAGGTTTTGTTCCTCACTCCGGATGGCAAGGCCGTCGAGCTGACAGGCGAACTGCCCACGGACGAGCAGAACCAGCAGTCCCTCTTCCCAGTCCTCAACGCACTCAGCCAGGTCAAGAACAACAACATGCCTCTGCTCGTGCTCGAGGGCGTGAACGACCAAAAGTTCTACGGCAAGTACACCGAGCTCGGCGAGAAGTTTCAGTTCATGACCACAGCTGGTGCTGTCAAGAAGGAGGGCGTCTCCCACATCCTGAGGCAAGCCAATCTCAAACACGTGTTTCTGAGCGACAGCGACATGTACGCCGCCTCGTCCGACCTGGCTGACGCTCAGAAGCGGATGACTAAACATGTTGGCTCCTCTGTCGTCTACACGCAACTGCCGTGCGTCGAGTCGTATCTGATCTTGAGTGAAATGCTCGAGCGTGCCGAGGAGGCATATGAGCTGCGCCACAAGGCCATCAAAGTGCTTGTCGGGCACAAGCTGTACTTTGTAAACTCATTCAAGAGCATGCTCAAGGAGGTGGGTCCGGAGCCTTCAACAATGCCGATCAAAGCAGAGCAAAAGCAGCGAACAAAGGAAGAGATCAGTGGCATGACCTTTGAAGAGCTCAACGCGCTTTCCAGCGACGAGTTTGGCCAGTTTACCAAGCAAGAAAAGCACGAGCTGTTCCAGAAGGCACGCCAGGCTTTGAGTGTTGCCAGTGCCTCCACTTCTGCAACAGACCGACTTTTCCCGAAGCTGCGACTTCCTTTGAACGCCAGCTCGAACGATCCGGAGGAAGTTTGGACTGCAATGCATGACAAGCAGAGCGACGACGCTTCGTCAAGCTCATTCGATCCTGTTGGCTTTTGGACCACGTACGTCAAGATGGTGCATGGCAAGGAGGCAATGGTG
Source organism: Capsaspora owczarzaki ATCC 30864 (assembly GCF_000151315.2). Taxonomy (NCBI): domain Eukaryota; class Filasterea; order Ministeriida; family Capsasporidae; genus Capsaspora; species Capsaspora owczarzaki. The sequence goes on along the minus strand of NW_011887292.1, from coordinate 345,636 downwards.
CGTGGACCTGACGGAACGCCGATGAGCACCGACGAGATGATTGACAGGACGAAATGTCTCCACCCCAAAGTCCAAGCCCTGCTCGACCAAACTGTAGAGACTCTTCTAAACTGTCTCTCAGAGGTTGAGCCTGAGTGATTGTTCGAAACTGTCTCATTGCTTCCGCTGTCGAGATTCAAACCCGGATTCATCTCTTTAAGAGTCCAACGCCCTTTCCATGGCGCTTTGTGGTTCATGTAAACACGACCAACAGGTTCCAACATCTCGAATATAGCGCCATCTGCTTTCCATTGATCGAGCTAAAGCGCTCAACGCTTTCGCGCTTCAATTCTCAGCGTCTCAATCGCAAACATCTACCTCTCAATACACTGTTTGACGAACATCAATGCTGTTGCTGAGACGCGTGGGAACGAGGACTAGAAATCAGATTGGGTCGTTGAGTGGGGGAGGAGTTGTACATGGGTTGCAGTTTGTCGTTTGTCGAGTGTTGTTGTTGATTTTTGCATTTTGATTGAACCCATTCGTGTTTTTTCCTTTGCGCTTTCCTTTTCTTTGCTCTTTTCCAATGGCTCCCGTTGTCGCTGCATCCAAGCCCGCTGCAGCAGCATCGTCACGCCTGCAAGCGTTCAAGAGCCTCGACTTTCTCAACCAGGCCGACACGCTCCTGACGCTGTCCATCCTCGGTCTTGCTGGGCTGCTTGGTACGCCCGGCTGCACAGCGCCTTGACATTGCATGGGGATTGGGATTTTGGGATCGCATCTTTTTTTTTTTTTTTTTTTTCAGTTTCCGCTTCACTCCTGATCCGCGTTTTGATCCGTTCTTCGCTGCTGTCAACTGGCAATCGTGTGGCGTTTTCACTCTCAAAACGCACGGCAATTTCCAGCAACAGTGACCCTCAATCGGCAGCTCGTCACAGTGGAGTAGACGAGATTTTTTTTTTGTTTTTTTTTTGGCTTTCAATCTCTTCACCATTGAAACTCAATGCATGTTGCGCTTGGTTGTTCGCCATTCGACTCACCTCTCCCTCTCTCCCTCTCTCCGATCTACGGTTGTCTCTTCTTGAATCCCCCCCCCTTTTTTTGTACCCTTGTGATCCAGCCTTCTTGGTCCGCTTGTTCGCCGTCATTCGCTTCGAGTCGGTCATCCACGAATTCGACCCTTACTTTAACTTCCGCTCGACAAAGTACCTCGTCGAGGAGGGCTTTGCCAACTTTAACAACTGGTTTGATGACAAGGCTTGGTACCCGCTTGGCCGCATTGTCGGTGGCACCATCTACCCTGGTCTGATGGTCACTGCCGCCATCATCCACAACTTTCTGCATGCCATCAACATTACGATCGACATCCGCAACGTGTGCGTCTTCATTGCACCGCTCTTCTCGGGCTTCACGGTCGTCGTCACCTACTATCTGACCAAGGAGCTCCGTGACAAGAGCGCGGGCCTCGTCGCCGCCGTCATGATTGCCATCGTCCCCGGCTACATTTCGCGCTCGGTTGCCGGCTCGTACGATAACGAGGCCATCGCCATTTTCTGCCTCCTGCTCACCTACACGCTGTGGATTAAGGCAGTCAAGACTGGCTCGCTCTTCTGGTCTGGCTTGTCGGCTCTCGGCTACTTTTACATGGTTTCCGCTTGGGGTGGTTATGTTTTCATCATCAACCTCATTCCGCTGCATGTGCTCACTCTGCTGCTGACTGGCCGCTTTTCTCACCGCGTCTATGTGGCCTACTCGACCATGTACGCCCTGGGCACGCTTCTCTCCATGCAAATCTACTTTGTCGGCTTCCAGCCCGTCCTCACGTCCGAGCACATGGCTGCCCTCGGCGTTTTCGGCCTCGTCCAGCTCACCGCCTTCACCAACTATGTCCGCTCCAACCTGTCGCCCGAGCAGTTCAACGCTCTGTTCCGCTCGGTCATTCTCGTGATTGGTGGTGCCTTGTTGGCTGTCGGCGCCGTTCTGACTGCTTCGGGCAAGATCGCCCCCCTCACTGGCCGCTTTTACTCGCTGCTCGACCCCACCTACGCCAAGGATAACATTCCAATCATTGCCTCCGTCTCTGAGCACCAGCCGACGACCTGGGCCTCGTTCTTCTTTGACCTGCAGTTCCTCTGCATCCTCTTCCCCGTCGGCTTGTACTACTGCTTCCAGGGCTTGACTGATGCCAACATTTTCATCATTCTGTACGGTGTCACCAGCATCTACTTTGCCGGTGTGATGGTCCGTCTGATGCTCGTCCTCGCGCCCGTCGCTTGCGTGCTCGGCGCCATTGCCATTTCCACCACTCTCCAGGCCTTTATCAAGAACATTGACCTGTCGGAGCCGCTCGTCATCTTTTCCTTCTCCTCCTCTGCCTCTGGCGCCTCTGCGCCGGCCAAGAAGGAGAAGTCGAGCACTGGCGCTCAACTCAACTACCGTGGCCGCTCTGAGGTTTCCATCATTGCCGTGGCCTTCTTGACCCTTATTCTCGGCTCGTACGTCTTCCACTCGACCTGGGTCACCTCCGAGGCGTACTCGTCCCCTTCGATCGTTCTTGCCGCTCGCGGCTCTGGCGCCGACCGCGTCATTTTCGACGACTTCCGTGAAGCCTACTACTGGCTCCGCCAAAACACCCCCAAGGACGCCCGCATCATGTCGTGGTGGGATTACGGCTACCAAATCACCGCCATGGCCGATCGCACCGTCCTCGTCGACAACAACACCTGGAACAACACCCACATCGCCCGCGTTGGCAAGGCCATGGCCTCCGACGAAGATACTGCCTACGAAATCATGCGCGAGCTCGACGTTGACTATGTCCTCGTCATCTTTGGCGCCCTCACTGGCTACTCTTCGGACGATATCAACAAGTTCCTCTGGATGGTCCGTATCGGCGGCTCGTGCGATCCCACCATCAAGGAGAAGGACTACTTTTCCACCAACGGCGAGTACCGCATTGATCGCGAGGGCTCTCCCACCATGCTCAACAGCCTCATGTACAAGCTGTCGTACTACCGCTACGGCTCTGTCATGACAGAGTACAGTAAGTGGAATGATTGTGGAGTTTTCCACTTGCTTTTTGACTCTTTGCAAGTCGATTTTTTTTTTCGAATTCTGTCTCACTATATCTGCTTTGCGTATTTAGACAAGCCCTCTGGTTACGATCGCGTCCGCAACGCCGAAATTGGCAACAAGGACTTTGAGTTGACTGTGAGCAGTTTTTTTTTTTCGGCTGTGGATTTTCTCCTGCATACACTTTCTCACTTGCTCTTGTTTTTCTGTTGTATCAGCATCTGGAGG
>NW_011887292.1:339831-342257 GCF_000151315.2 Capsaspora owczarzaki ATCC 30864 | reverse complement strand
ATTTTGGGATAGAAGGAGGAGGGGGAGGGGGGGGGAAGGTGGACAAAAGGCTTTGATCAGCAATTTCTCAGCGTTTAAGATTTGCAATTTCCAACTCAGAACCGAATGCAAATCTCTCAACTCAAAACTTGAACTCACTTGTGATTGGTCATACACTTTTGTTGCGCAGGTGTGGACATTGCAAGAGCCTTGCGCCAGAGTGGTCCAAGGCCGCTTCTGCGCTTAAGGGCATTGTGCGTGTTGGCGCAGTCAACATGGACGAGCATCAGTCTGTTGGCAGCCCTTACGGCATCACTGGATTCCCCACTATCAAGGTAAGCAGAGCAAAGTTCGACCACGCCAATATGTGGATGAAGCGACGATGGATGGGATTTCAGCTGATCAATGGGCCCTAAACGTTCGACTCACCTGTTCGTCTTGCTTGAACTCGCCAATCCAGCTGTTCGGCGCTGACAAGGCCTCGCCTGTCGACTACAAGAACGCTCGCACCGCGAGTGCCATCACCGATTTTGCTCTCCAGCAAGCCAAGGCAACTGTGACTGCCCGCCTAGGCGGCAAGTCGTCCTCGTCGTCGTCCTCGTCGTCCTCTGGCTCCGGCAGCGCTGGTGGCAAGCAGGCCGTCGTCGAGCTGACCGATGCCAACTTTGCCGAACTTGTCCTCAACAGCCAGGATGTCTGGCTCGTCGAGTTCTTTGCTCCATGGTGCGGTCACTGCAAGAACCTTGCGCCCATCTGGGAAGCTGCCGCCAAGAAGCTCGACGGCAAGGTCAAGGTCGGTGCGTTGGATGCCACGGTGCACTCCTCCACTGCTGGACGCTACAACATCAAGGGCTACCCCACGATCAAGGTCTTTGGCGCCGACAAAGCCAACCCTTCCGACTACCAAGGCGGTCGTTCCGAGAACGACATTGTTCAAGCTGCCCTCGAGCGCCTCGAGGAGATGGCACCGCCACCGGAAGTCCACCAGCTTGTCTCCCAGGCTGTTTGGGACAAGGAGTGCGCCAGCAAGCAGCTTTGCGTTGTCGCCTTCCTCCCCGATATTCTCGACTCTGGCGCTACTGGCCGCAACAACTACATTGCCACCATTCAAGCGAGCGCTGACAAGCACAAGTCTCGCAGCTGGGGCTACGTCTGGGCGGAATCGAACGCACAGAGTGCACTCGAGCAGGCCGTCAACGTCGGTGGCTCTGGCTACCCCGCCCTTGTTGCCATTTCGCCCAAGAAGAACCGCTACGCGCAACTCATTGGCGCGCTCAATGAGAAGAACCTGTCCAGCTTCCTCACTCGCCTGCAAAACAGCAAGGAGAGCACCGCCGCATTGACTCTCCCTGCAATTGCAACTGGTGCCCGTTGGGATGGCAAGGACGGTGTTCCGCCCTCTGAAGAGCTCTAAAGAACATGATGAGCATGGCCAAAACAATTTTTGGTTAGTTTTGCGAGCAGCGTTTTCTGGCTTTGAAAATGCGTGATTTCGTTTCGTTTTTGTATCCTCATAAACGGTATTTTTGGTTCACTGGGTCACAACTTTGCTTGATGTGTGGATTGTATTTGTTTGCAAATTCACCCAACACAAAAGAAAAAAAAGACTTATTCAAAGAAAGCTAAAACAAATCGGGACTCAAAGATCAAAGATCGAAAACAACAAAAACAAAAAAACGAAGAAAAGAAAAAAACAAGAAACTGTTTAACTGGCCTCTGGCACACTCTTGAGGGCGGATGGTCGCCCCTTTTCAAACGAATTGCGCAATGATTGCAAATCCGACTCCATCGTTTTGATGAGCGAGTCGGTGCGGGTGCGCGAAACGTTCAAGTTGTGCTCGAGGTTGTCCAGCAACGACGCACGACGCTGCACGGCATACTGTTGTAGCGCGATCGGGTTGAGCGTCATCTGTTGGTAGTGCCCCAAAAGTAACGCACAACATACACATCATCAGGAACGTCGCGGATGAGCAAAAAAAAAAAACATATTAAATTCGACATAGAAGACGCGAGCTTGTTGGAATGAGCTGACTTACCCCGGATTCGTCAGTAGGCTCAGCAGGTTCAGCAGGTAGCGTGTCGGTGCTATCTACGGAGTGCGTTCTTTCGATAGCTCGATCGCTTGAGGTGGAAACCTGAGCAGCAGACGAAGACGAAGGTGCGTGGACGTACGGATCCGTTCCGCCAAGGTCCACCTGCAAATTTTCCTTGCCAAATTCAGACACCAGGAAGGCCTTCCATTTGGCTTCTTTTCGCGAAAGAATGCAAAACTACCAAACAACACACACAGACATGCGTGAGCCTTCTCCTCCTTTCAAAAAGCATCAACAACAAGTCATATCTCAGTCGGCAAATCGCACCCTGTCCTGGTCCATCTTGCTCAAGAACGTCTTGACAATCTTGTAACCAATCCGGAATGTGGCGTCGGCATTTAGCACATAAATGCG
>NW_011887292.1:336413-338464 GCF_000151315.2 Capsaspora owczarzaki ATCC 30864 | reverse complement strand
CCCCAACTTTGTGCCCTCTGCATTGCTGGCCGAGCCAGTGTTGATGAAGAAGGGTGAGTGCGACGCGCCTTTGTGGCTTGTGTGACTTTTCGGTAGTCATTCCCAAGCCTGGCCTCAAATGATTTGGGATTGACAGAGCTTTTTGCAGCCGAGAGTGCAACTGGGACAGGTCGGAGATGCTATTGCTCTTGAAACGACGTTGGAAACAGACTCGTCCGGGTACAAATCCTGCCCTGCAATGTCTTCTTGTGAGTTGCCGCATTCATTCGAGCATGTCCACGGCATGCACTCAAACTGCCCAGGTGCAAGGCTGACACAGGCGCGATGGAACCAGGCATGTGTGCCCGAGTGCGGCCGATCGCACGCAACGCACTCGGCATCAAGTGCGAGTCCGCAGTTTGTGCACACGTAGGCCTATTCGTCGGCAGACAAAGTGAACAGCAACCACACACACACACACACACACACACACACACACACACACACACACACACACACACACACAGCAAGGGAAGAAGGGAGTGAGCGTTGGCATCAGCAACATTGGTGCAAAATCAGCCAGGTAAACCAACCTTCTCTAGACGTGCATTCTCGAGCACAAAGACGCGCTTGGTCGATGCAGACAACTCGACTACAACACTTTTGAATGCACTGGTGTTGGCAGTCGAGGCGTCTTCCTGGCAGACCTTCCGTGTCCACGCAATCATCTTGTCCACCTGGTCGATCAGCTGTCCTCGAGCCGCGAGGCGGTCATTATGACCCGAGCTTGGTTGGGGACTCGTGCTGTTAGTTTGCTCATGATGCGCGTGTGTCTCGGTGACACCTGCCACTAGCGGTGTCGTGGCATCTGCGAGGTTCTCAGCGGTTGAGCTCAGCAGCACAAACAGCTTCTTGTAGAGCTCGACCGCGTTCGTCGTGTCCTCGACCACGTCATTTTAATTTTGCAGATTCAGTTGTTTTCCGTCCCATTGTTTGACAAGCGATCAGGATGCACGGTGAGGTTCATCGCAACTCCCAATGCATCGCCGTAGTGAAGCAAACAAATTGCTTAAATGTCAGCCACATGCAAAAAAAAAAAACCGCTTTCATCATCGCCCCCCCCCCGCCCTCCTTTGGTGAACATTGCTGTGCAGTCAGCGAATGCGAGTGAAGCAAAAGAAGCAGGGCTATGATTCGTAAGCCTTACTGCTGCGGGAGAGAGAGAGCGAGAGAGGGAGAGAGAGAGAGGGGGGGAGTAAAAAAAAGCCACTTTCAAACATTTGTTCTGCTAACGATTGGTGCTCTTCTTCGCGCTGTTGCTCACGGACCGAGCGAGTCGAGTGTGTGTGTGAGTGCGTGCGTGTGGTGTGCGATGGAAGCAGAAGCAGTGGCAGTCGGACGAAGCCGGGGTGTGGGGGGGGGACAACCGCCTGGGGATGGTGTCACGAGATGGGAGCAGTAAAAGCTGCAATGCGAATAGAGCCACGCGGTTCGGTTGACCGAGGAGAGGGATGCGGGGTGCAGTGAAGCAAAAGGGGGGTTGGGATGAAACCGAGAGAAGAAAAAGAAGAAGAAGAAGAAGAAGAAGAAGAGGGTGGTGCTGTACAATGGCGCCGGCGAGGGCTGCTTGGGACGCGCTCGAGAGCAGGCGAAGGATTTCATGCACAATGCCGCAGAGGCGCTGAGAAGGCAGAAGCGTGGTGCTGGCTGGCATCAAACAAAAAGTAGCAATGAAATAATAAAAATATATAATAAAAAAAGATGAATGAATTGTACATTACATTCGAATGGCGATCAAGAACAAACAGGAGACCAGAAATTGAAGGGGAACGGTTTACTTTTGATGTTTTGTACAATCCGAGCGAGCAACAAGTTGGGAACGGCCATCAAACAACGCTTGCACATTGACATCCTGGATCGAAATGCGCAGGCATGCAAAAAAACAATAACACAAGAAAAGAGGGGAGGGAAAAGCGAGAAGTGTACATGATTTTGGGGGGGGGGAGCGGTGGGGGAAAAAATAGGAAACGAAGTGGAAGCGGCGGAAAATCGAAAGGTCTAAAAAAAACGAG